>NC_056744.1:1396314680-1396417180 GCF_019279795.1 Protopterus annectens
ATTTTACAGGAACATTAACTGGTTGTTAGGATTCAAGGAACGTAAATGGGAGCTTTTCTTAGTTGCCGATATTTTTCTGGGACTGAACGAAATTTTAAATGTTAAATGTATTCTAATTTAGGAGATCAGGAAGTGATGTCAGTATTTTTAAAAGTTTTAAATATTTAAGTAGTAACATTTTGTGAATGGCTAATTAATTGTTTAATCAGTGTTTAAAGATTTTGTGTTTAATCCATCTTTATTCTGATGAAGTCTCTAGAAGGGTACAAAAGCACTCAAGAATATATGTGGCTGGCTGACTGGTGTTTTCTTATCTCATTTCTTACAAGTTTGTTTCATAAGTTTACTAATAGAGTTCTGTGGTTGTGGTTTTATTTCTTTATGTATATGTATATGAATAGGGATCCAAACTTAAACAACAGGGAAACAAGGAGACTGCATGGGAGTGGACTTCATGGCGCTGCAAGTCATCAGAACTCCAATGGCTTCCATAAATCTCCAGGACAAGGATCCATAAGATGTGCTGCTAATATGGTAAATCATTCCATTTTCGGCTTTAACAAAGGTCTTCCCAATGCAATCTTTTAGGCAAAGAAAATTGATTTATGCTCATGATAAGTAATAAACCTGTTATCTGAGCAGCCTACATGGCCTCCCAATAATGGAGGTACTATACTAGACCATATAAGGGGATTTCAAAAGCTTGTATTTCAGTACCGTAAATTGGCAGTTAGACAACAGTCACTTATAATACTGCCTGGATAAAGAAATAGTCCCCCAGGGAGTCCAGGTATGGAAATTTCCTAGTGGTTTAAAGTATGCTCTGGTCCTTTATAACAAGTTTGTTGAGATTTTCAAATTGATGTAGCAGTGAAAATCATTCATAATATGAAAATCGTTATAAAGGAGAATGATAGGACTACTGACTTATTAAAAGTAGAAATCAATTCACCTGAATCGACAATTAAATCTGATTTGCTCTTTGATTACCACTCTGAAGCTTATTATAAAACTTGAGTACGTCAACAAACAGACAAATATAATTAAGGAGAGAAAAATCAGGAGGCCAGATAGGGATTGCCAGAGCACATCAAGGGAACATGGGTTACCCACTTAACATTTGTAAGAACAATAACTATTTTAAAAACAACCACAGAATTTATACACAGGGACCCAATGACAACATTAAACATAGCATGCTACCACGGACTGAGTGAGAACAAGAGGGAGGGAACAGAAGAAACACTGGTAACACTAGTTTGAACTTTGATTTGGATTTTCTTCCATTATTGGAAACCAGCACACAACAGGTGGAAAGGATCAGTCCCAAAGCGGCAAAAGAGATCACCATGGACCACAAGGGAGAGGTCGAGAGGTGTGAGGAGCCATGGGTGAATGAGAAACAGAAGATAACTTCTTTAGTACACCAGAATTTTCCAGTTGACAATGTTTGCCATTGCTTTAGTAAAGCTGGGTTTAAATTTTACAACTGTAATTAACATATCGCAATATAACATATTGTTACTGAAACACATTTTAAGCTGTTCTCTAGGAGGTTTCTCATATGTATCCAACTCCCAAATTAACCTGACTGACTGTCTCTAGGAACTTAAACTTTATACCAGAAAGCAGAGTTTGGCTTGAATTTTTGATGGTAAAGAGCATGGACAACATAATCACCCAAAGAAAAGAAGTTTTACACCCTAGAACCCTTCCCTAATACAGTCTTATGAATGAAACTCGAGAAGTGATATATGCAGCTTTGCAAAATCTAACATTCTTCGTGACGAAAATTTGGGTTAGGACGAACAAGATTTATTAAACAAAATTAAGAACGATTGCTCATTATGTGTTATGAAACCAGAGGGGAAGTCATAGTTATGAATGCCATTGACTATACCAGAAAGATATTGGATCTCCTCCTGGATATTGGCAAGTATGTTCCAGCCTCTATGTAAGAGTTGATTTATACCAACACATTACTGATTTAGACTTGGAAGAATTTCTGCTTAGCTTCCTGATTACTAAAGATGAGTACAACTTCCTGAGTATTGAAAAGCCTGTGATACCTATAATTTTTCAGGATACCTAAAATTCATAAGGGTTATATAGTCCTCCCTTAAGACCTACAGTGTCTGTCAGATACTCAAAAACATACCCTTAGCCGTATGCATTGATAGAAAACTGAAGTGTTTTGTTTATGAAGAATCTTGGATATTTAGAGACTCCTGAGACTTTTTGAGACATTTTGTGCCAAATTTATACAGGGATGATTCCCTATTCATCTGTATTAATGATGTTGATCTTTTTGTCTGTATTCCTACTGACAGAGGTATGGAAGAATTCACTGAAGCCCTGATGTATGTCAGTTTCTGCCACAGACCTTATTATACTATGGAATTTTATGGAATATGTGCTTGATGGAAATTTTATTTACTTTGATGGTGAGCTTTACAGGTAAAAGAAAGGAGTGTTCATGGGGCGTTATGTGCACTGTTGTACGCAAACACTGTTTTGTGGTCATGAAGGAACAATATATACTGAAGTCCCAATACAAAGTGTTGGTCTATGTACACTAGATATTTTGATGACATATTTATTCTGTGGAACAATTCGTTATCTAAACTGGAAGACTTCATGCAGTATAGTCAATATAAAAATGTACACACCCCTGTTAAAATGCCAGGTTTTTGTGATATAAAAAAATGAGACTACAATAAATAATTTCAAAACTTTTCCCACCTTTATCGTTACCTATAACCTGTACAATTCAATTGAAAAACAAACAAATCTGTTAGGGGGAAAAAAATAAAAAATGTACAATAAGCTGGTTCCATAAGTGTGCACACCCTTAAACTAACACTTTGTTGTGTGTGTACACCCTTAAACTAATACTTTGTTGAAGCACCTTTTGATTTAATTACAACATTCAGTCTTCTTGGGTACACACCAGCCATCAGTTAAAGAGACTATGATTAACCTGACGTAAAGAAACTATACAACAGAAGGAAGAAACTGTTGCAGAAAAGAGGAAAATTTCAGGATGCAAAAAACTCACTTACCAGCCTCAGTAAGAAGCTGAGATCCCTCATAAAATCCTCCAAAGCTAGTTATGAAAATAAAATTGCCAGAGATTCCAAAGACAACTACAAGGCATTCTATAGTTACGTCAAGAATCTAAATGACAATGCTCAGACCTGCTCTGAGCTACAACAGAATGGCATTAAATATACTGATCCCAAGGATATTGCCAATATCCTGGCAGATCAATTTAGTGCCAACTTCACCCCCCCCCTCTCACCCCCTAAAGGGCCCATCTCAACACCAAAAGATTGACAAATTCTGGTAATCACAGCCACACAGGTAGAAACCGCACTCTCCAAAGCTAAGAATACAGCATCCATGGGACCAGATGACATCCCGGGCTATGTATTACATGAACTACAAAATTAAGTTACACCTCACCTAAGTGTCATGTTTAATCATAGCCTCACCTCAGGCTTCATGCCCACTGTGTGGTGCACAGCTACAGTTATCCCACTCCACAAGGGGGGATCCACCTTGGATCCCGGGAACTACTGTCCCATCAGTCTGATGAGCCTGATCTGCAAGGGCATGGAACGCATTATCATGGAACTTATAAACAAAGACACTGGCAACCTTCAAACACTGGACCCCACCCAGTCTGGGTTCATGAAGGCCCAATCTTGTCTTCTGAACCTGACTGACTTCTTCGAATCAGTCTCCAGAGCTGTGGAAGAGGGTAAGGCAGTCCACACAGCCTATATAGACCCTGCCAAGGCCTTCAACACCATCCCCCACTCTGGAATCATAGATAAACTTACTAAGCTGGGCATAAATCCCTATGTCACTCGATGGGTTGCCAGCTGGCATACTGACAGAACCCAAACTGTAAAAGTAGCCGACTCCAAATCCAGCTCCAGACAAGTAACAAGTGAAGTACATCAGGGTTCAGTCCTGGGACAGCTCTTGTTTGGCATCTACTTCTCTGAAGTACAGGCCAACATTAAGGGACTCTGGCTAACAAAGTTTGCAGATGACATGCTCCACTTAAAGAGCCACATGCTCCAGGGATCTAAACCTTATCACAATGAACAAAACATGCTGGAGGGATAGGTTTCTGATCCAGAGACTCCCCATACATGTCAAGCAGAGCACCTCCTTGGCCCTCTTCTAAAGGAACCTTGACAATTGGATGGGAGATAGGAAATTCACCACAGGGATCATGCCAGTCACCCTGCTAGACAGGGGTCCAGGGAAGTAAATATTGTGGGAAGAAATATCCAGGGAATTGTTATGGCTAGGCTTGTATAGGCCCTAGGGCCGATAGCTTAGTACCAACCTATGAACCCCAAATACAGTTCAGATGTCCTAGTAGGATTTTCCTGACATTTACTCAGTTGCCTGCTACAGCAAAAGCCATGGTTTGCAGACAGCTTACAAAGCATGAAAGAGATCTCATTGTTGAAAGGTAACAGTCAGGAGAAGAGTACAAAAAAATTTCCACACCATTGGATATACCATGTAACACAGGGAAGACAGTCATCAAAAAGCAGATAAAATATGGGACAACAGTGACGTTGTAAAGAACTGGACGTCCCTCCAAAACTGATGAAATGACATGGCAAAAACTGGTCAGAGAGGCTGCCAAGAGACCTACAGCAACACTGAAGGAGCTGCAGGAATTTCTGGCAAGTACTGGTTGTGTACTACATGTGACAACAATCTCCCATATTCTCCATATGTCTGGACTATGGGATAGGGTTGCAAGATGGAAGCCTTTTCTTACACAGAAAAACATCCAGCCCCTGTTAAAATTTGCAAAACAATACATCAAGTCTCCCAAAAACATGTGGGAAAATGTGCTATGGTCTGATGAGACCAAGGCTGAACTTTTTAGCCACAATTCCAGAAGGTATGTTTGGCACAAAAAACACTTTGCATCACCAAAAGAACACCATCCTCACAGTGAAGCATGGTCGTGGCAGTATCATGATTTGGGGTTGCTTTTCTTCAGCTGGAACTGGGGCTTTAGTCAAGGTGGAGGGAATTATGAACAGTTCCAAATACAGTCGGAAGCAGACAAGGAATGGAGAGGAATACGAGCAGAAAACAGAAAAGACATTCAACAAGGTAGGCCAGGGGGTGAAATACAGGAAAATGAAGACAATGACTGCTAATGGCAATGTGGTGAATCTGTCTGATTATGCATTAAATTCAATGGAACTTAAAATTCTATCTAAAGGTCTGTCATTTGTGCCATCCAGGGCAGGAGACTTAACAGACCTACTTATAGAACTTAGACTGTTTGTAAGGACTGTAGATTTAAAGTTGTTGTTTAAAGATGACGAATGCAGAGAAATTGCCTTGAAGTGATCTAGTGTTTTTGTACCTTGTAATACTCCCCATGTTAAAACTTTCTCATCTATGTGTAAGCAGGAGATTTATAAAGTATATTTTAATAAGCAGAAAGGTAGTAAAATTTTATAACCTTAGTAAGGAAGAACAGAATGCATTAATATCTTTGAACACCAATGAGCAAATTATTATTAAACCAGTAGACAAGGGGGGAATGACAGTAGTAATGGGAAGTGGCCAGTATAGGGAATAGATGGAAGAATTTCTTTCAGACTCAGATACTTTTATAGTAATACATAGGATATCTGTTGATAATTATAAGTATATCTGTTGATAATTATAAGTAAAGTAAAATGTTTCTTATATGAACTGCTTATAGAAGCAAGTATTACACCAGAAACATATATCTATCTATACATTGCCAAGCCTACAACCCCGTTTATTTAAGGGCTACCTAAGATACATAAATGTTTAAGTAAACCCCCAATGACACCAATTGTGTCTGGTAAAAAATGGGTAACAGCCATTTCTAAGTATGTGGATAAACAGTTGGTTTCCATGCTGAATTTCTGTCATAGCTTTATTAAGGATACTTGAGATTTTGTTTGTTAGCTTTAAATGCATGGTACTCCGATAATATATCTAGAGACAGTTTATTGGTTACACTGGACATCAAATCCTTATTCACTGTCATCCCCAATTCCTATGGACTGGATTCTATAAGAAAATTTTTAACTCAGCATAGTGAATTAGATAATTATATAGTTGAAATGTTATGCTCAATACTTGAATGTGTCCAGGAGAATAATATATTTAGCTTTAATAACACATATTACCATCAGAGACAAGGTGCAGCGATGGGTACTCCCGTCACTAACACCTATTTCAATTTGGTTCTAGGAAGATGGGAAGAACAAAATTAGGAACAAAGTGATGAATTTAGAAGTAGCAAACTACTATTTTATAAATGTTTTGTGAATGATATTTTTCTATTATGGAATGGCTCAGTTTCTGAGCTGGAGCGTTTTACCTGTTATTTACAATCCACCACTGAATTTTTGCAGTTTGTAGAGAATACATCAATGGAAACAATTTCCTAGTTGCTACCATTAGTACAGAAGGTTCCACACGGAGTACTGCTATCTAAAGGAAAAAAGTACAAGCAGGTAGATATGATCATTCAGAAAGCATGCATCCCAGACACGTTTTTAGTGGCACTGTCAAGAGCCAATTCAGAAGGGCCAGTAGACTGAGCACTAAGGAAAGGGCATTTATTAGTGAAATGGAAAACATGACATCTGATTTTAAGAATAAAGGATATGATGTACCTCTTGTTAATAAATCTAAAGAAATTGTGAAACAGGAGAGAAAACATAGCTAACCTTACTTTTGTAATAAAGTAGATACTGTAGGTCCACGAGAAATAAATAAGGGAAAGAAATATTGTCAGGTTAACTTCATTATCAAATATAATCAACATTCTGATGTTATTAGAGACATAATTAGAAGGAATTGGATGATACTAACTTTCAACCAGGAGATTTGTGGTCTTACAGGAGAGATACCACACTTTGTATACAAAAGAGAAAAGAACTTAAAACGATTTCTTTGTTATAAGGATGCTAGTAATAAAGGGCATCTTAAGACTGGTATATATAAAATGGGCACTATTCCTTGTTATAACTGTGCCCATTGTAGTACTATCTGTACTGATAAGAGTCTTTAAACATCCTATAAGTGGAGAAGGTTTCTCCTTTAGAGCAAGAGGGCCTGTACTACTGAAAATGTGGTATACTTCGCTCATTGTATACAATGTAACTGTTTCTATATTGGTAAAACCAATAAAAAACTAAAAAGAATAAGCAGACACCTTTCAGATATACATAGAAATGTGTTAACTAATGCTTTAGCAAAGCATATATTTAGTGAAGGTACAGAGCACTGATTCAAGTTCAGGATTTTACAAGTTATCTGTATGCATGAAAATGGGGGAGATATCATTAATAAACAGCACTGTGTGAATATAAATGGATATATATATTTTTGAGCAGACCATTTTCCTGGACTGAATACAAGTGTTAGTATCAAACCTATTCTGAAAGATAAACATGATGTTATATAAATGCTTTAGTAAGCTAGGATATCGAAGAACTAAGCTTATACTGCAGTGAATTTTTGTATGGGCGCTTTAAAGTATTTTAATGAGTTAACTGATTGTTTTAACTAATTGGCTGCATGTTGTTTAAAAGGTTCTCAGTGACCTTGAGTTTTAAACACTGATGATGAGTTTTTACTTGAAAGCTTTGTTATTTTATTAAACTTTTTTATTTGAGGGCGTTGGACTTCTTTGTTTTACTTTTTAAAAACTACTGTATATTATTATGGCGCATTTCTCCCCGGGCCTCAGCTGAAAAAGGGTTGCAGCTCAGTTGGACTTTCCCAGTTAACAAATGTCAAAATAAATAAAGAAAAAAAGAATTCCTTTTTGATGAAAGCATTTATCTAATACTACTTAATGCTTGGACCTCCTGGATTCTTTTATTTCAGAATTATTAAATGAAGAATACTTAAAAATGATTTGTAAAACCATATAACAAAACATTTGAACAGACTCCAAAAGACTTAAGCACAATGATCCTCGCCACAAACATTAAAATGAAACTTGTTAATTACAACTGTTAAACAGCAGCAATAGCAGGGGGGGGGGGGGTCCTTTACAGTAGGTTCCATAGACAATTTTATTCAAGCAATTGGGTCAGAAAAGGATGATCTCCTCTAAAGGAAGTTCTGAGGAAATATTCTCCTCAGTCTCAGAATCTATAAAAGCTGGATTAGATATCTGGGAGGCATAGTTTAGTCCCTCCTTCTACCTCTGACAGGGAATCACTTTCAGAGTGAGGGTGAGACTATGCTTTTAAATGTGAAGAAAAAGACTAATGACCGGAATGCTTTGAAAAGTCTCATGCAAAACTGAACTACTCTTCTTTAATTTCCTTAAAAGAAGTAGAAAGTGGAGAAATATGCTTGTTTTTGGGTCTTTTTTGGTGTTTCTACGGTTACAGTCCTACAGGTATCTAACATTCAGACTTCCAATACCAGGAATCCTACTTCTTCCTTGACAAACAATTCAGGGATTTCATACAGCCTGTCTGATAGCATATGAAAGGGTCCTCACTTCTCATCAGCAGCGATATGTCTGGTCTTCAACGATGCATCAGGCTCCATTCAGGCCCTCAGCGTCATCCATTGGTGCAGCACCAGATGGGCCAAAAGCATCTAACAGATAATCACAGGACTCCGAGTCAATAGTCATAGACCACTGAAGAGAGTCTTAAGGTAGAATTGTTTCAGAATCTCTTTTGTAGACTTTTTTCTCAGAATCAGAAGTTGAGCCCAACTCAATAGATGAATGAGTACGGACCATCAGTTGCTGATTCCCAAGGGAAATATTAAGTCTGTTAAGCCAAGGTCTTTTTTTTTTTTTTTTTTTTAAATACCTTTATTGAATTACCACTTGTGACATAGGCACATTTACATTTATATAAAAGTAATCAAACTATTAAAAGTTAAAATTAAACATTATGCTTCACGTATACTGCTATGTATCATATAACCTAAGTAACAGTACATAAATTATTCAGTTTCTGCCCCCTTTTTTAAACAAGAAACAGCTTTATTAAACCTTCACTTACGACATAAGCAATCATACATTTATATAAAAACAAACCACACCGACACAATCCTAGTTGCAAGCATTTTACATCACAAACCATAATGACACACTCCCAGCTGCAAACATTATAAATCATTTATAACCTATCTAATAAACTTGGACTTACATTTTTACTTGGATTCTGGTTTCATCCATACATTGGAATACCGTTGGATTGCTATTGCGCTGCCATTTCATATCTCATTTATAACCTACCCTACCGTTTTCAGTCAAACATCACATAGGTCACTTAAGCCCTGCCTTCTTTTAAACCTCATTCCTCCCCTGTATGCATTGTTTTCACAATTCCCATTTTTTCCTATGTAGTTTGCTTCTACCTTTTTCTAAAGATCCCAATTCCATTTTTTCTCTGTTACTATATTCACTACTTCTTATATAGTTGGTTTAGATTTTGATTTTCATTTTCTAGTAATTGTTTTTTTGGCAGCCACCATAATTAGAAACAGCATGCCTTAACATGTCTAGGCAATTCCGATTCTGTATCACAGCTCAGAAAAATCATCTCCCTAGTCACACCAATCCCCCCACCCAGCATCACTGATGGTGTATCCCGAAGGGAATCCTTAAGGTCTGCCAACTCACTGCACTCCCAGAAAATATTTTCCCAATTACCTCTTGCTTCCCTGTCACACCTATCTACCTGAGGAAAAATACCTGAGGAAAAATTCTCTGGAGTCCACTTGGGATATAAAAATATCCATGTAAACATTTCCAAGTAAAATCCTAAATATTCTACGTTTTGTTCCATATTTGGGAGACATATATATTCTCCCACTGTTTCTTTGTGAATTGCATATCTAATCTCTCTTCCCAATCCTTTCTAACCTCCTCTGATAGAGTAGCAATATTTTATATGCTCTAATTCTTCCTTTTTTAATGGCAGCTTCTATTCTCGATTCTACTAAAATCTTTACCACTTTGCCAGTTTTCTCCAATAAATTCCAGCCTCCCCTTGCCTATTGTCTATATCCCTGACTGCAGTCATCCCTATTGGCAGAATCTCCTTTCTCCATTCCAGTGTTGGCTTAGTTCTTAGAATACATTCTGCTACTATAAGGATATAATATTCTGTGTCATTATTGTTATTCTTAAAGGCCCGAATCAAAAATCCTAGTCTCTCCTTGTTTCTGAACTTCGCCCCTGTTTCAACATCATCCTTTTCCACTTTGAATTATAGTTTTCTGCTTGTGCTATGTATAGAAGCCTTAACTGTGTAGCTCTGAAATACCCCTTCAAATTGGGTAATCCCAATCCGCCATATTCTACTCTTGCCATCTTCCCCTCCCAGATAAAGTACTTCAACTCTTTACTAATTGCTATCCACAACTTCTCCTCTGGTTGATAAAAATATGCCTGACTGTGTATAAGACTAAAGGGACTAAAAACATTTTGACTGCTTGTATCTTACTATCCATATCCATATAACAAAGCTTCCATTTTCTCACTTTTTGTATTAACTTTTGTTTAGTCTCTTTCCACATATCCTTAGCTGCCCACCTGAATCATTTTTAATCCACACTCCTAAATACTTCATTTTATCATGCCCCCATAAATATTGATATTGCTGAACCAATTTGTGTGTGGGCACATAATTTACTGTTACTGGCTTTGTTTTAGCTTCATTAAATTTTGTATCCCAAAAAGATTTGAAATTGTCTCAAAATGTTCCACAACACCGTAAAATGTCTCTTTCTGGTTTTGTCAGGTATAAAATAATATCTGCAAATAGAGCCAGCTTTTCCTGACTACAATACCAAGTATAACCTTGAATTTCTGAGTCCCTTATTTTCTTTGCCAATGGTTCTAAATATAATGCAAATAATAAAGAGGAAAGAAGACACCCCTGCCTGGTTCCTCTGCTCAAGCATAAATCATCAAAAAGGACTCCACCCACTTTAATTTTCACCTCCGATCCCTCATAATCCTCCTAATCAACCTTATAATTTTTTTCAGGAAACAAATGCTTCCATTGCCCTGCTCATAAAGTCCCAGCTTATTCCATCAAATCTTTCTCTGTATCAAGACCCACCAACAACAATGGTATACGTTTACATTCTGCTTCCATCTGGATCATCAATGTTCTGTTAAAGTTGCCAAATGCTTGCCCGCCCCCACACACACACAAAACCACATTGATCCATATGTATCTATTTTCGCATTACTTTAGTCACACTTTTAGACATTATAGACATGAACATTTTATAATCATGGTGTAGTACTGAAATGGGCCTGTATGAAGCAGAGTCCATTGGATCTTTATCCTCTTTATGTATTCCAACTACCACTGCTTTCTTCCAGGATGTTGGTACTTCTTCTCTTAAAATACTGTTAAACAAAACCTTCCAGATCTTTATCATGTTTTTCCCTCCTAGCTTCCGAACTTCCACAGGAATACCATCTATTCCTAGGGACTTTCCTGTAGACTGGTTACACATCACAGTTTTTATCTCATCTCCTCGTATCCTAACCATTAGTAATTAAGCCGCATCTACCTCTAACCTTGCCATATTTAATTTTTCCATAAACATGTCCATTTGCATCTTTTCATGATTTCCCTATTACTCTGCTTTATACAGACTTTCACAGAATTTCCGGAATATTTCTAATACCTTTACAGGATCTCTTGTTACCTTCCCTGTTATAGGCTCCCTAAGCTTGGCGACAGCCTTTTCTACTTTGTTGCCTGAGTCGCTGTGCTAAAAGTTTTTGTGCTCTACTGTTATAAAAAAAAAGTTACATACTTACCATAACTTGGCATCTGTGCTATACAGTGTCATTATTCATCCCAGATGGGTCTAGGATCCAACCTCTGATCCAAGCCTTCTCATACAGATCCAGAGCTCAAGCTCATCCCCTTCCCATAACCCCTTGCTACCTTCTAACCCTCAGATCGAGTTTGCTAAATTAGTAGAAATGCAGAAACAACTGCAATAGAAAGCCAAACATTTTCTCGCTCAATAGAAGCCAAATCAGCCTCACCAGAACCCCCAGAAGGAAGGGGGAAGGAGGGCATGAACATGATGAATAATGACACAGGACAGGACAGATGGCAAGTTATGGGAAGTACATAACTCTTTATCTGATGCTATTCATGTCATTATTATCACAGATGGGGCAGAGTCCCCAACTACTAGGTATCCTGGGTGGTCACAAGGAAGAATATGCCAGAGCATGGAGAAACTAAAGGAAGCACTGTTCCTAGACACCAAGTCCAATTTATAATGCAAAATGAAAGTATGTACATTAGACCAAGTCGCAGCAGCACAAATCTCATCAATGGAAAGTCTAGTCAAAAAGGCTGACGACGTAGCAACAGACCTAGTAGAATGAGGCTTAATTGGTCTGGATAACTCTAAATTCCTACTGTCACAAATGTAGGAAATACAACAAGCAATCCATCTGGAAATAGTCACTTTGGAAACTGCCTGGCCTCTCCTGTTTTGAGAGAAGGCTACAAAGAGTTGGTCTGATTTTCTAAATTCCTCAGTCCTTTTTAAATAAAAATGTAATTGCCTGTGAAAGTCTTAACAAGGCAAAATATATTTTCTCTTATTAGACTAATTAGAGAAGAAAACAGGTAGTTGAATCAATTGACTGATATTAGCTTCAGAGGCCACTTTCGGGAGAAAGGAAAGATTTATTCTAAGGGACATCCTGTCCTTATGAAAGATCATGAACAGATGTTTAATGCACAGAGCATGAAGTTCCGAGACCCTCTTTGAAGAAGTAATGACAAATAAAAAGGCCGTCTTCAAGGAAAGGAATTTAATACCACATGGCCCAGTTGGTTCAACAGATTTTTGTGTCAGGGAGTGCAGCACCATGATCAAATCCCATGGTGGGGATGGATCTTTAACAGGAGGCCTAAGAAGAAATACTCCTTTCAGAAAAGCTTTGCACAATTTGGAAGAAAAGGTAGGCTCATTGTTAATATGGAAATTAGACATGGCAGCTAATTGTAGCTTAATGGTAGAAAAACTCACCCCATCCCAAAAAAGAGGAGACAAAAAGAGCAAAACATCAGGGATAGCGGCTGAAAAGTGATCCAACTTTTGTTGTTTGGCCCAAATGGAAATCATTTCCATTTACTGGAATACACCTTCTTCACAGATGGTTTTTGAGAAGCCAAAATACTGTCCGTCACAAGGGAAGGAAGTCTGGACTGCGAAAGTATTACTGGAACTGCAGAAACCATGCGGTTAGATGAAGGGTCTGGAAATCGGGAAGTAAAAGCACCCAAGGATGGGAAATAGAGGGATCCAGTATCCAAGGAGGATACTTAAGATGAGACCTCAGGAAGAAGGATCACACCCGATGAGGTCAGAAAGGGGCAATGAGGATGAGAGGGGTCTTCAGGCGACAAGCTTTCTGAAGGACTTTGCGTATCAGAGGAAAGGGAGGGTAAGCATAGAGGATCCTAAGAGGCCAATCATGACCTAGAGTGTCCCTGTGGGACTCCTGTGCTGGGGGGATCAGGGCAAAGTAATTACTGCATTTGTGATTGACTGGGGAGGCAAACCGACTACAGCAAGGCTGACCCAGTGGTTGAAAATTTGTCTTGCCACTGATGGATTCATGGACAACTCATGAGGACGCACGATGGACCTGCTGAGTCCGTCGGCCAACACATTGGAACTTCCGGGAATGTGAGTTTCAAGAAGAAAGCGCCTGGAAGAGATAGCCCATTCTCACACTCTTATGGCCTCTCTGCACAGAGGATAAGACCGTGTTCCCCCTTGCTTGTTGATATACCAGACAACAGCCATGTTGTCCGACTCAATTGCTATGATCCCCAGAGGGAGGAATTTCTGAAAGGCTTGCAATGTTACAAGGACTGCTCTCATCTCCAGTACATTTATGTGCAACTTACTCTCTGTGGGGACCATGTGCCTTGGACCGTCCTGGCCTGAAAATGCACTCCTCCATCCCAACAGGAAGGCATCCATGGTCACTGCGGCCTTGGGCGGGGAAGACACAATGACCTACCTAGACACAGATCCGGAGGCTGAAGCCACCAAGTAAGACTATTCCTGCACACCTGGTTCAACTTTATGGTCATGGGTTGAGTCAGAATGGACCTCTGGACTGGCAGGGACCACCGGAGAACTCGCATGTGATATCTGGCAAGAGGGACTAAATGAATGGCAGCTGCCATCGACCCCAACGTTTGGAGGATCAAGTGAGCCGACGGGCATGACAGATCTAGCAAAAGCGAGACCTGATCTCGAATTAGCTGCACCCTGTGGGGTGTCTGTACTTCACTCTCTGATACAGTGTCCAGCTGGACCCCAATGAACTCCAGATTTTGGCTCGGCACTAGACTGGATTTGGGAGATTCACCGTGATGCCTAGGGACTGGAAATGACTGAAAACATATCTGGTGGCTAGAGATAGTCGATAACACATGTCCTTGAGATCCATTGAGCACATCCAATCATCCTTGTGCATGAGAGGCAGAATGGACTGAACAGTGACCATCTGGTACTTGGACTTTTTGATGGATAGCAAGGTCCAAAATTTGATGTAGATTCCCAGTCTTCTTTGGCACCAAAAAGAAGCGAGAGTAATTTCTCTACCATCGTTGCCCTGTTGGGACCTCATGAATGGGTCTTTTTTGAAGAAGGTCTTGAACCTCGAGACAGGGCAACTCCCTTTGGCAGGGTGGAATGTCCGGGAGAAATTTTCAAACTGGAGGGGGCTAAGGAAAGGGAATGGAGTAACCCCTGGAAATAATTTTTAGCACCTACTGATCAGAGGTGAGACTTATCCAGGCTAGTGGGTGAAGGGAGAGTCGACCCCGACTGCTTCCAGGGCAGGACAGATGGGCAGCGTCTGAGGAACACTGAAAGGGCTTCTCCGAGAAGGGTTTCCGGGAGCCTTGATTCTGCAAACCCCCTCTGCCCCTAGGAAGGCATCTGCCATTGAATCCCCTGCTCCGGCCTGTGGAAAAGGATTCCCACGGAGCATCCTGAAAGGTAGATTGACGTCCTCCATTACTAGTTTCTTACTTCCTCTCTGGGTCTTAGAAAAGGACGGTTGGGAAGTAGAAAATGTTATCCCTGCTGCAGAAAGGGTATTGCCTTCCCGCTCGCTGTGGATTAAGGTATCCTTAACACATGGTCCAAACAAGGTGGAGCCATCAAAGGGGTCGTTAGTGAATGGTGCCTTAAGTCATTCACTCCAATGGTGCTCAGGACGTTTGGACTCTAACTTCCCATGGGCGGAGCCAAAGCATTTTGACAGACTCAAATGATGTCCTCACATTTCAAACAAATGTTCATATCTTTGGAAACATAGAGGTTATGAAAGACGTATACATGGCTAAACCCTTCACCACAAACTATTTTTGTAGTGGTAGTATTATTTAGGTTCTAGGTTTTAAAGCAAATTTTATAAGTTACAGTAATACAGTAACTATTACATTTGTAATATTTGTAAACAACTTACAATATCGCAACAACCACTCAAGTTACATACAAACTGTCATCTTCATTTTATTCATCTAGCTGAGATCTTTCAAATGAGGCTAAGGAGTTTTGTCTGTGTTACGTGGTTGTTGAGATATTTAGAAAAATGTGAAAATTATATCTATATAAAGTAATATCATAAAAACAACAGTTAATACCTGCAGGAGACATAGATCAAATATTAATGCTGTTGATTTTGCCATTGTGTAAGATTTAAGATGAAATATTTTAAAACCTTGTACATACCAGGGTTTGGAATTGATGATGCAAATATGAACAGGCAATATTTGACATCTAGAGGCATCAGTAGGAGTTAACTGCAGATGCACCTGGATGCGTCACTCGGATGTAATGAGTTAAAGGGTTCTGCAAACCCACGAAGGCAAAGCCAGGCATGCAGTTGAATAGCAATGCTGGTGCCTGCCACTCAACAGGTTGCCTCCACACTTTTGGAGATCAACCTCATTGAAGTATTAGCCAAAGAGATTAGAGTAGACAGCCTCGGAGAAACCAGTTTGAGACTCTCCGGAGGCAACAACTCTAACGGGGAAGTGGTAAGCTCCAAAACCAAATTCCTCTGAAGCCGTGTAAGATGGGCCAGGTAATTAGTTACTCTCAGTCCAAAAGTAGCTGTGGCAAACACACACTTTTAAAAACAGTCGATCGCCCGAGACACCCTTTTGGGGGTATGGACCCAGAAGCTTTGTTCAGCTAGCTCCCTCTTAGTAGCAGTGGCAACAACAATGGCATTCACTGGGACACCTTTGCTCCAAAATGTTATATCCTTGGGAGGAGTGAGGCATTTTGGGGTTTTTTTTTGGGCACAGGTTCCACTGTGTCCGGCTCCTTCCAAGCCCTGATGATAAGGTCCATCAGCTTGTCAGCAAGGAGGGAAGCCCAAGTAGAAGACAGATTCCTCCGAAGATGGGGTTGGGGAAGACCAACCGTCTCTCTGCTTGTGAACTTCTAGGATGTCCCTGAAGGACACATCCTCACGCAGAATACTGGGGGACCTGTCTCCCCCCTCAAAGGCTGTGTCCTCAGTTAGGAACACTCTGGGGGAGTCCAAGTGCCTCCTCTTACATGTTCTCTTCTGAGGGGTTCCTCCACGGTGGGCTCAGGGGAGGACTGAGAAGAGACTGGTACCCCAATTGGGGCAGTACCTGCCTGAAGGTGCTCATGGGATAGCTGACCCGGGATGGATGATGAGGCTCCAGCACCCAAACCAGTAGGAGGCTGGGGGGGCTTAGAGAAGGAGGAGGTAACTGCCAAACTGGAGAAGGTCTTCTCTACTGCCTAGAAGGCAGATGGGCTGGACAATGCTCCTCCCCCTCCCCAGTAGCCGGGGCCACCTGAGGAGGAAGAAGAGACCCCAATGCAGCACCAAAGCCCTCTGATGATATTGGCCCTGAGCTGTGCAGTGCCAAAGCCCCCAAGGGAAGGGGAATGGTCCAAAAAATCCAGACCCGAACCCACCCCCATGAAACCTGCACTGACTACTCTGAGGCGGAGCACAGGCTGGTCCGAAAGCAGTGGAACACAGCCAGCAAGGGATCCTGACAGTGTCGAGAAGGGGGGGAATACCCGAGATCATCGGCCTCTTGCTAGAAATCCCCTGCCCCTGATATTCCAAAACTGAATGGATTGGAAGAGGAAGTGGAGTCCTGCAGATGGGCAGGGACCCCTAGCCACATGTGCCAGGGACAGCAGGAAGTCCAACTCTATTTGAGCCTTGAGGAAACTCATCACCCTATCCATATTCGAGGGAAGGAGACTTCTTGAGGATCTGGACGAAGCTGACGAGTGGCCAGATCTAGCTGAAGATCCGATCTTTGATACCACCACCCTATGGTCCTGAGAAGGGGATCTGCTTTGACGAGATGGATCCAATTTCCTAGATGACTGAGAAGGGGAACTCTTGATAATGATGGGATCCAGCAGAACTGTCAGATCTGAATGCCTAGTGGGATCCGAAGTTTTGGATGGTGTGCCAGACAGATCAGACAAACAGGTCAGATCCACGGATAGCTTATGCCTACTTGGATCTGAAGGCCTCCATTCCATTAAGGCCTTGGATCCGAGGGTACTGATCTGAGGCTCTCGGAGCAGCGGATCACAGATCTGAAGCTGAAGAGCCTGGGCTTGGATCTGCAAACCGAGAGCATAGGCTTTTTAGAAAGAGAAAAAGAAGAAGAGGAAAAGCCCGCCAAGGGAGGAGGCGGCCTCTTCATTTTCGGAGAGGGCTTGGAGGTGGAGTCCAAGGGCAGAGGACCACCCTGAGCCAAGCCCTTCAATAACAGCTTATTGCTGCACACCATGAGGGCCCGGGGATTGACTGTGGCACAAATGTCACATTCAACCTCCAAGTGCACCGACCCCAAGCAATACAGACACTCATCATGCGAGTCAGAACATAGCATCTTCCAACTGCACAAGGAGTATCTTTTAAAACTGGAGGGTTTCTCATCTAAAGTGTTTCAGCGGCAAACAAGATCCGAGGCTTAGCGGATAGCATGAGATTATAGGAAGGGGAGGAGCTTGAGCTCTGGATCTATCTGAGAAGTTGCCAGGTCGGATTCAAGGTCAGAGCAAAGACCCATCTGTGATGAATAATGACAAGGATAGCATCAGATCAGTTGCTTAACAAATTTGTGCATATTATCGAGGTAATCCCTTATTTTCTACTTAGCATTCTGCAGTTGTTCATCTTGTTCTGTACGATTCCCTCTATTCTGCAATACTTAACATCTGTCAGTCCCTCTAAATAATTCTTTTTACTTCTTAACCAAAGCTCCATTTCTTTTATTTCCACCCTGTTTTTAAACTCTACCTTAATTTTATCACACTCCCTAGCTATATTTTCAGAAGTAATTTCTATCCTCACTAATAGCTTCTGAATAATCTCCACTACCCATTCCTTAAATTCCTCTTTTCAAAAGACAGGTGGGAAATAACCAGTGTCTCATTTTTATTTCATTACCCTGTGCTTATATTTTAGTCATTATTGGCACGTGATCTGAAATAATTATTGGGTGTCTATCAAAACCTTCAACTAAATGCAGATGTTGTTGTGAAATGTAAATTCTGTCTAGCCTAACCCAGTTTTTATATCTTGGAGAATAATATGTAAATTTACTCAGAACTCCTATTACTGAATTCACATCTTCCATGCCAAATATTTTCATAATTGTCTTCAAAAATCTACCCTCCTTTATTATACTTTCCCTTCTTGGCCCCCCAGACACATCTTCACTGCTGCAAATCACATTCCAGTCCCACCTGTAAGTAATATTTCTTGCTGAAAACTGATTATTTCTCGCAGAATTTTATTAAGCTCCATTATTGCAGTTTTAGGTGAAATATAAATACATGTCAGTGTAATCCTCCTCCCTTGCCAGTAGCCCCTTAGCACTACAAATCTGCCATTATCTTTTTTTATCCTCCTCTGCCACTATTGGTGATCTTCTTGCAATTAATATAAGTACTCCTCTTTTCCTTTGACCCAAGTATTCTGCTGAATAACCACCCTGAAAACCTTTCTTTATCAAATTCACACGCTCAGTTCTTTCCAAGTGTGTTCTACATTTTTTAATATAGTTTACTACTCTTTCTTTTTTGTATTTATCTGAGAGACCATTGACATTTTAAAGACATTACAGAAAGCATCATTGCATTACAAACTTATTATTCCCACCTTTTATGTATAACACCGTTTTGTTAAATGTCTAGTTCCTGCTTTTGTGTTGTATACATATACTGTACTGTTTGGCAGGTTGAACTTCTATACAGTTGCTTCCTGTCATAGCCATTTGAACCTATATCAAATCTTAAAAAACTTTTTGCTATATTGAAAGCCCTCAAAAAAAAACAACAACAAAAAAAAAACTGCTAAGCCAAGTTCTGATCATGAATGGGTAAAACAAGCAATTCTGGCAACAGTGGACATCATGGGCCTCTAACTGACAAAGGAATAAGCTGTGTGGGAATTTTATAATATCTGATGTCCACAGAGACACTTCCCTTTTCTCCTAGATATAGGAAGTTTCTGTCAAATTGTATTCGAAAAAGAAGGAGAGTCCCCTAGGGGGTACTTATTTGCCCAAAGGTTGAACATGCTGACCACAGCAAAATCTAAAGATGCAGCGAAGAGTCTGACAGAAATCTTTAGATGCAAAACAAGTTCTGAATTTTGGTGCCCCTACATCTGCTTTTATGCCAATTGGTCCTCATGCTTTCTTGAATGGACAGTGCATAACAAAGGCATCCGAAAGCTTTTATAAACTGGCCAGATGGTCCTTGGCATGATGTGTCCCATTTAGCCTTGCTCTACTGTAACAGTGATCTAAAGATGATAAAAAAGGGATAAATACAGCATATAAAATATTGGGTGATAACTCTAAGAATTTACCAGACGAGATTAGAAAAGATTGGTAAAAGAAAATGGAAAACAATTTACAGAGAAACAGTGGAAAGACATCTGTATGGTTTCCAAATATGCAGACTCTAGAAGGTTCAGGATTTTTGAATGGAATGTTAACACTAGGTAATTTTACATCCCAAGCAGACTTCAGAAATGAGAAGTTATGTACCTACCATAACGTTCCATGTTAGTTGTCTTCTCTCGCCTTCTTTCTTGCTGGATGGGTTCGGAGCCAAACCTCGGCTCCGACTCGGCCACTACTAAAGCTCGAGAGCTAATTTTACCGGCTCGAGGCAACCCTATATCCCATGATGCTAAGCGGTAACTCCCCAGATCTCGTTTGGAAGCTGAAAACCCAGCATAGGCCAAATAGTCCTCCAACTGGAAAGGAGGAGGAAGGAAGATAAACCCCCAAATGTCGCTATCTACGCTAGCTACCCTAGGACCACCTAGATGGTGAAAGAGGAATATAAGGACCCTTCAAGGAAGGGAAGATCTTATCGGTCTGTCCAGGCTAGGGGGATGGAGGATGGGACATAAGAAAGAAGGCGAGAGAAGACAACTAACATGGAGCGTTATGGTAGGTACATAACTTCTCAATGTTAAGTTGTCAATCTCGCCTTCATTCTTGCTGGATGGGACCACGTCCCTAGCACCTTCATCCTGGGTGGCTCATTGGAACAGACTCTTGAGAACGGTGGAACCAAAATTTGCCCTGGTTCTGGAGGCCATGTCCAATTTGTAATGCGAGACAAAGGTATGAGGAGAAGCCCATGTAGCTGCTGCACAAATGGTGTCTATTGGTAGTCTAGCTTGAAAAGCTGTTGATGTGGCTAGCGCCCTGGTTGAATGGGCTCTTGGCCTAGAAGGCAATTCTTTACCTCTGAGTTGGTAAGTATACGTGATCAGAGAAGACAGCCACCTAGACAGGGTTACCTTGGATACTGAAAGGCCTTTCCTATTTTCTGCATAAGATAAAAAGAGTTGATCAGATTTCCTGATTTGTTTAGTTCTGTCCAAATAATATCGGAGCTGACTATGAACATCCAGACAATGCAGTTTTTGCTCTGCCCTGTTCGAATAATTAGGGAAGAAAACTGGGAGGTCAACTGATTGATTTAAATTTGTCTGCGAAGCCACCTTGGGTATGAAAGAGGGGTTCGTTCTTAGAGAAACTCTGTCTTTGTGGAAGACTAAGTAAGGAGGACGAATGCAGAGGGCATGAAGTTCAGATACTCTCCTAGCAGATTTAACAGCGACCAGGAAGAGTGTTTTCCAGGAAAGTAATTTCAATTAACAGGAAGCCGCAGGTTCAAAGGGAGGTAGAATCAAGGATGTTAAAACTAAGTTTAGATCCCACTGTGGTAGAGGATCTTTGATCGGGGGTCTTAGTAAAAAGACACCTCTAAGGAATGCTTTGCAAAGCTTATGGGACATGATGCTGCAGTCTGACAGGCCTATGTGAAAATTTGAAATGGCTGCCAACTGAACTTTTACTGTGGAGGATGAAGATCCTGAATGAAAAATTTCAGCTAGGAAATCCAAGACCGAGTGAATTGGAGCAGTGAACGGATCTATATTTCTAGCCTTTGCCCAGAAGGAAAAACGTTGCCATTTACTAGTGTAGATCCTTCTGGTGGAAGATTAAGGGAAGCTACTATGATATCCCAAACGGGATTTGAAATCATAGGAAGCCTGGCTAGGGACGGAAGTGGAGCAACCAAGCAGTGAGGTTGAGAGAATGGAGGGATTGGTGCAGCTGCCCCGATTGATGGGCTAAAAGATCTGGCACTGGATACAGATGCCAAGGCTGCTCCAAGAGATAACGATGCAGGAACGGAAACCATATCTGTCGAGGCCAATAAGGGGCAATGAGAATCATCTTGGCTCTCAAGGCGGTTGCTTTCTGAATTGCCTGTGATATTAACGGAAGGGGTGGAAAGGCGTAAAGAAGTCCCCGAGGCCAATCGTGGACTAGAGCGTCTCTGAGGGGATGGCCTGGAAGGGGGAAGAGGGGGAAGAAGTCGGGGCATTTGCTGTTTTGAGGTGTAGCAAAAAGATCGCAGAAAGGAAGGCCCCACTTCTGAAAAATCTCTTCCATCACAGATTGTTTAGGTAAAAAATCAAATACTGCACCAAAGTCCTACCACACGAACCAACGAAATGAAATAAACGTTGTAGGACACTGCTAAATTCCAATGCTTTATTTCTTAAAACAAAGATAAAACACAAGATGAGCGCTTTCGGGATGTTCCCTTCATCAGATATTTCTCACATAAAACAGACACTATTTAAAATAATGAATAGCCAATGGCAGTCAATGAAAGACCCACCTGTTTTGAAGGGTGGGTTTTACAGGGATTATATCATTAAGCCCTGGCTTCCTACAGGCCAGTAGCTCAACTATCCATCTAGATTCAGCTAACTCTGTTAAGTGTTTCAAATTGCCTCCTCTATTGTTTACCTTAACATTCACAATGGCCCTAAAGGTAAAACTAGGAGTAGGATATTCCATCACATGTCTACTTAAAGCATTGTTAATATCATTGTTCCTTATACAAGACAAATGTTGCAAAATCCTTGCCTTAAACATTTGATTAGTCTTACCCACGTAAAAACTTGGGCATTTAACACATTCTGCCAAGTAAACTATGTCAGTGGTACGACATGTGGCTTTACCTTGAAATACAAACTTCCTGTGAGTAACTGGATGTACAAAATCAGATGTTCTCTTTATGTGTGGACAAGCTTTGCAACCTCCACACGGGGTTGTTCCTATTGATGTAGCTATAATTTTATTTTCATTCATATTTTCTCTACATAGTAGGTCCTTGAGATTTTTATTCCTCTTATACCTAAATCTAGGGTGGGTACCTACTATTTTGTTCACATGTTCATCCCCCATTAAGATGTTCCAATTTTTACGGATGATGTCACAAACATCTCCTACATTTCCACTGTAAGTGAGCATTCTCTCAGGTCCCTTTTGCAACAGCGGGCCACTTGTACGGTTGGAAAGATTTGTAGTTTCTCGTCTTATCCATGGTTTATATTTGGTACTTCGAAAACTTTTACCACGATCCATAACCTTATCAACCACCCTACTTTTATAACCCCTCTGTAGTAAACACCCCTTTAACTTTGACAATTCTGACTCATAAACCTCATCATCTAGGCATATCCTTGAAATCCTGCTAACTTGCCCTTGTATTATATTGGTGTAAGTGTGTCGTGGATGCATGCTATAAGTAGGCTAATAAAGTATTTCTCAACATTCTTTTCTGAAAAGCCTGGATGCAAAGCCTTCATCATTCTGTTCTATGTGGACATCTAAGAAGTCTATGGAATGGAACAATGTATCCACCTTAAACTTAAAAAAGGTTGTTGTGGAATGCAAAAATTGAATCTGTATCACCATCCCACAAGATGAAGACATCATCCACAAAACGTGCATACATCTTAATGTGTGCCTTCCATATTTCATTATTCAGCACATGTGTCTGTTCCCATTGCGATAGAACAAGATTAGCATATGTATTGGCACAGGGGATGCCCATGGCTACCCCCTGTGCCTGTTTATAAACTGAATCTGCTCCTATGAAAACATTGTTGTCAAGGACTGACATTAACAATTCCTTAACTAAATAAATCTTATCTTCTGTTGCCTTAGAATCTCTTAGAAGGGTACTTATCATGGTAACACCATAGTCATTATTAATCACAGTAAATAAGCTGTTAACGTCCATGGTGACCATTAACAGTTTTGTTGTACTTTTAACCTTGCCCAATTTCATCAAAAAGTCCCCTGTGTCTTTCAATATATTATCTAAGCCATCTACAAAAGGTTTTAGATTGTATTCAAGCCATATGGATATATTCTCTGTAACCCACCCCCTCCCAGAAACGATGGGTCTAAGGGGTGGGTTTGTTAAAGATTTATGAATTTTGGGGGGTGCCTTGAAAATGGGCGTTACAGGCTTATCTACCCATAGAAAATCAAAAGTTGACTCAGTAATCTTCATCTCTGTTAATAGCCTCGAACCCTGATGTACCCTATCTACAGCAAGCTTTACGTTCAAGGGATTGATACTAACATATGTACTATTATCTGATAGCATTTCTCTCAGTTTTGTTATGTACCATGTTGTATCTAATACAACAATGGCCCCTCCTTTATCGGCCGATTTTATAGTTATATCCCTATTGTCCATTAAACCTTGTAAAGGCTGCCCTCTGTGATGTAGTTAAATTATAGTATTTACTCTTATCTTTCTGCATAAAATATCCAACTAGTTCCTGCTCACAACTGTTAATGAATAGGCCTAAGGCTGGGGTCAAGGGTGGAACATAACTACTCTGTTTACTTAGTACCTTCTTGCTCATGTCATTCTCACCAAACATAACCTTCAAAGCCACATTGCGGGTAAACAACATTATATCCATCACTACATCATTGCATATACTGCCATTGCTAGGGACGAAAGTTAGTCCCTTATTTGAAACCGCCAGCTCATCTGCGCTTAAAACATGCGTAGACAAATTATACACAATACCAGAGTCCAAAGCGCCAACAGTCAGTCCAAAATCTTCCTCCTCTTCTCCATGGTACGGTCCTCGCTCGAAGATCTCTTCCACGCCCCCTTCTTCTTCATGGGGGCGGGTAACATGTCCAAAAAATGTTGTTTCCCTCGTTGTTCTTTGGGACGTGCTCCTGTGTTGGTTTCTCAAACAACAACAAAAAAAAAACTGCTAAGCCAAGTTCTGATCATGAATGGGTAAAACAAGCAATTCTGGCAACAGTGGACATCATGGGCCTCTAACTGACAAAGGAATACGCTGTGTGGGAATTTTATAATATCTGATGTCCACAGAGACACTTCCATTTTCTCCTAGCCATAGGAAGTTTCTGTCAAATTGTATTCGAAAAAGAAGGAGAGTCCCCTAGGGGGTACTTATTTGCCCAAAGGTTGAACATGCTGACCACAGCAAAATCTAAAGATGCAGTGAAGAGTCTGACAGAAATCTTTAGATGCAAAACAAGTTCTGAATTTTGGTGCCCCTACATCTGCTTTTATGCCAATTGGTCCTCATGCTTTCTTGAATGGACAGTGCATAACAAAGGCATCCAAAAGCTTTTATAAACTGGCCAGATGGTCCTTGGCATGATGTGTCCCATTTAGCCTTGCTCTACTGTAACAGTGATCTAAAGATGTTAAAAAAGGGATAAGTACAGCATATAAAATATTGGGTGAGAACTCTAAGAATTTACCAGAAGAGATTAGTAAAGATTGGTAAAAGAAAATGGAAAACAATTTACAGGGAAACAGTGGAAGGACATCTGTATGGTTTCCAAATATGCAGACTCCAGAAGGTTCAGGATTTTTGAATGGAATGTTAACACTAGGTAATTTTACATCCCAAGCAGACTTCAGAAATCAGAAGTTATGTACCTACCATAACGTTCCATGTTAGTTGTCTTCTCTCGCCTTCTTTCTTGCTGGATGGGTTCGGAGCCAAACCTCGGCTCCGACTCGGCCACTACTAAAGCTCGAGAGCTAATTTTACCGGCTCGAGGCAACCCTATATCCCATGATGCTAGGCGGTAACTCCCCAGATCTCGTTTGGAAGCTGAAAACCCAGCATAGGCCAAATAGTCCTCCAACTGGAAAGGAGGAGGAAGGAAGATAAACCCCCAAAGGTCGATATCTACGCTAGCTACCCTAGGACCACCTAGATGGTGAAAGAGGAATATAAGGACCCTTCAAGGAAGGGAAAATCTTATCGGTCTGTCCAGGCTAGGGGGATGGAGGATGGGACGCAAGAAAGAAGGTGAGAGAAGACAACTAACATGGAACGTTATGGTAGGTACATAACTTCTCAATGTTAAGTTGTCAATCTCGCTTTCATTCTTGCTGGATGGGACCACGTCCCTAGCACCTTCATCCTGGGTGGCTCATTGGAACAGACTCTTGAGAACGGTGGAACCAAAATTTGCCCTGTTTCTGGAGGCCATGTCCAATTTGTAATGCGAGACAAAGGTATGAGGAGAAGCCCATGTGGCTGCTGCACAAATAGTGTCTATTGGTAGTCTAGCTTGAAAAGCTGTTGATGTGGCTAGCGCCCTGGTTGAATGAGCTCTTGGCCTAGAAGGCAATTCTTTACCTCTGAGTTGGTAAGTATACGTGATCAGAGAAGACGGCCACCTAGACAGGGTTACCTTGGATACTGGAAGACCTTTCCTATTTTCTGCATAAGATAAAAAGAGTTGATCAGATTTCCTGATTTGTTTAGTTCTGTCCAAATAATATCGGAGCTGACTATGAACATCCAGACAATGCAGTTTTTGCTCCGCCCTGTTCGAATAATTAGGGAAGAAAACTGGGAGGTCAATTGATCGATTTAAATTTGTCTGCGAAGTCACCTTGGGTATGAAAGAGGGGTTCGTTCTTAGAGAAACTCTGTCTTTGTGGAAGACTAAGTAAAGAGGACGAATGCAGAGGGCATGAAGTTCAGATACTCTCCTAGCAGATGTAACAGCAACCAGGAAGAGTGTTTTCCAGGAAAGTAATTTCAATGAACAGGAAGCCGCAGGTTCAAAGGGAGGTAGAATCAAGGATGTTAAAACTAAGTTTAGATCCCACTGTGGTAGAGGATCTTTGATCGGGGGTCTTAGTAAAAAGACACCTCTAAGGAATGCTTTGCAAAGCTTATGGGACATGATGCTGCAGTCCGACAGGCCTATGTGAAAATTTGAAATGGCTGCCGACTGAACTTTTACTGTGGAGGATGAAGATCCTGAATGAAAAATTTCAGCTAGGAAATCCAAGACCGAGTGAATTGGAGCAGTGAACGGATCTATATTTCTAGCCTTTGCCCAGAAGGAAAAACGTTGTCATTTACTAGTGTAGATCCTTCTGGTGGAAGATTTAAGGGAAGCTACTATGATATCCCGGACGGGATTTGAAATCATAGGAAGCCTGGCTAGGGACGGAAGTGGAGCAACCAAGCAGTGAGGTTGAGAGAATGGAGGGATTGGTGCAGCTGCCCCGATTGATGGGCTAAAAGATCTGGCACTGGATCCAGATGCCAAGGCTGCTCCAAGAGATAACGATGCAGGAACGGAAACCATATCTGTCGAGGCCAATAAGGGGCAATGAGAATCATCTTGGCTCTCAAGGCGGTTGCTTTCTGAATTACCTGTGATATTAACGGAAGGGGTGGAAAGGCGTAAAGAAGTCCCCGAGGCCAATCGTGGACTAGAGCGTCTCTGGGGGGATGGCCTGGAAGGGGGAAGAGGGTGAAGAAGTCGGGGCATTTGCTGTTTTGAGGTGTAGCAAAAAGATCGCAGCAAGGAAGGCCTCACTTCTGAAAAATCTCTTCTGTCACAGATTGTTTGAGAGACCACTCGTGTGGCATGAGAATAGCGCTGCTCAACCTGTCAGCTATGATGTTGGACTTCCCGGGGATATGCGTTGCTATCAGAAACCGTTGAGAAGAGATCGCCCATTGCCAAAGTCTGAGTGCTTCTCGACACAGGGGATAGGACTTGGTTCTGCCTTGCTTGTTGATATACCACACTACGGACATATTGTCCATTTGGATTGCAATAGTCCCCAGGGGAAGAGAGTCGTGGAGGGCTTGCAACGTCAAAAGCACTGCTCTCATCTCCAAGACATTTATGTGCAGGTGGCATTCAAAAGGCTACCATGTGCCATGGACTGTCCTGCCCTGAAAATGCCCCCCCCCCACCCGATCAGGGAGGCGTCCGATGTGACTGTGGCGACTGGGGAGGGAGGAATAAAGGGTCTGCCTTGATGGACTTGAGGGGACAACATCCACCAAGACACATGATTTTTGCAAATTGGAGTTATCATGATCTTGTGGTGCATAGGGAGTTGTTGGAAAGACCATTGGGCGAAAAGCATCCACTGTAGAAGACGCATGTAAAGGCGGGCAAGAGGAAGAAGTGTGATGGCGGCTGCCATGAGCCCTAATACTTTCAGGACATACCTGGCCTGAATTCTGTCGCTCTGAAGCAGAACATGGACATGGTTTTGAATATCTAAGATCCTTTGATCTGTCAACTTTGCTGAGAGCTGCACGATGTCCAAGTTGGCACCTATAAAGGTAACAGATTGACAAGGTGACAAGGCAGACTTTTCGAAATTTATAGAGATTCCTAGCCCTCTGCAAATGTGAATGGTGTAATCTCTGGCCAAAAGAAGTTGATGCCTGGTGGTGACGGTGAGGAGCCAGTCGTCTAGATATGGAAACACCTGGAATCTTTGACGCCTCAGGTGAGCCGTAACCACTGCCATACATTTGGTGAACACTCTGGGGGCTGTAGTGAGACCAAAGGGCAGGGCACTGAACTGGTAGTGACTGGCCCCCAGCCGAAAGCGGAGAAACCTTCTGGAGCGCCTGTGAATTTTGATGTGATAGTACGCGTCCTGAAGGTCCACGGAGCACATCCAATTGTCCTTGCCCAGAAAGGGTAGAATGGACTGTAGCGTGACCATCTTGAATCTTGTCCTTTTTACAAACTTGTTTAGTTTGCTGAGATCTAATATCGGTCTCCAGTCCCCCGTTTTTTTTGGTACTAAAAAGAACTTTGAGTAGACTCCGGATCCTAGTTGGTCTGCTGGGACTGGCTGGATGGCTCTTTTTGCTAGTAGTTTTGATATTTCTAGCACTGCTTGTTTCCTTAGACTAGGTGGAACGTCTGGAAGGGTCCCCTTTTGTTGAGATGGGGTTTGGATAAAGGGAATTTTGTAACCCTCGGATATAACCGACTGTACCCATTTGTCTAAAGTGAGGGAGAGCCAGGCTTTTGGGTACAGCGACAATCTTCCCCCGACTGCCTCTGAAGGTGGACAGTCGGGCAACACCTCAGGGATGTTGGAAGGGTTTGTCAGAGAGAGACTCTCTGCTACCCTGATTCTCCGGACCCCCTCTGCTTCTTGGGCGGCGTCTGTTGTTGTTACCCCTCTGCCTCTGGGGGTAAACTGACCTCTTGCGTCAGGCGTGACTCCTTGTGATTTGCGGAACCACATCTTTCCACCCTTTTGACCCTTAGGATATGGTCTGGAAGGGGTGGAGAAATGGACTCCTACGGCAGAAAGAGTCTTGCCATCTTGCTGGCATCTGGTCAAGGTGTCTTTCACTTGAGGCCTGAACAACGTCGAACCATCAAAAGGGGAGTTAGTGAAGGACGCCTTGAAGGGGTCTGCAAAATTATAAAGCCGCATCCAGGCGTGATGCCTCAAGGCCACACCTGTGCCTGCGGCCCTACTCGCTCCATCGGCTGCATAGGAAATGAGCCGCATGGAAAAGTTAACAATGGAGTTTAGGGTTCCTAGCTGTGAGTTTATTTTATCTTGGGACCCAGCAGCTGACGGATCCTGTAAAACGTCACCCAACTCTTTGAGAACATCTCTCTGAAGGTGGGTGAAGTGACACAAGTAATTCAGCGACCGCATGGCAAAGGTCACTGAAGAAAACATCCGCTTACCGTACCTATCCATAGTCCTAGAATCCTTGTTAGGAGGATGGATAGGTACTGTAGGATCAGCTAGTTCCTTCTTGGTGGCTGCAGCCACCACCATGGCATCAACGAGACACCTTTTGTTAAAAATTGCCTATCAGCTGGAGCCGTAATAAATTTAGAAGGCCTTCATGGGGTGGGTTCCACCGAATCCGGGGCCGTCCACACCTTCTGTGCCACCACTTCCATAAGGGGGTCGAAAGGCGGAGACACCCAGGAGGTGGAGGGTCGAGAACCAAACGCCTCCAGGTAAACAGACTCGTCCTCAGAAGGATTAAGGGAAGACCAGTTCCCCCTCTGTTTGAGGATTTCAAGGATGTCTGAGAAAGAGACATCCTCAGAGGGGGACTTTGGGGATCCTTGCGACTCATCCAGGTCGGTATCAGATGTAATGGACTCAGGGGAGTCCACATGCTTCCTCTTACATGTCCTCTTGCACGGAGGTTCACCTGACGGGTCAGGAGAAGCCTCGGAAGAGGAAGATATTCCCAGTGGGGAAACCTGAGGCATCAGATCTCTGGGTCCGGGAGCAAGAGAGTGGGAAGAGACGTCAGCAGGCACTGTAGTGGGAGGAGCTGATGGAGCTGACTGTTGACCATGCCCTGGGGCTAGTACGCTCCTCATCACTTCGAAGGCTCCCCTATCAGACAGGCCAGAGGGCTCCCGCTCCGAAGAAGTAGGAACCCCAGGCCGCACCGACTGGGACGGCTCCGAAGCCGATGTCAGGGCCGAGCTCATCAGCGCCGACGCTCCGAGAGGGAGAACGGGGTCTGAGAAGGGTCCGATGCCACTCGCCCCCTCGGAGCCGGCGAGAGAGACCAGGTGCCCGGATCCCTCCAATGAAGGCATCAAGGAGGAGATCGGAGCAGAGGACGACGGAGCCGAAGAGGGAGGTATCGGCTCCGACTCCACAACAGTCACGGCTCCGAGGAGCTCCGAACTCTGAGGGAGAGTCGAAGGAGGAATAGTAGGTGGAGTTGAAATAGCCACTGTCTGATGAGAAGCATTTGGGCCAGTGCCTGAGACTTTAACAGTCTACTGACCACTCTCTCAAGGTCGTGGTCAGAAAGCCTGGACGACCGAGAAGAACGGCTGCGATGGCTCCACTCCGAGAGCAAGGGTGATCCCGGAGCTGAATGGATCGATTCCAAAGATGGGAATCTGGACCTTTTCCTGGAGATGGATGGAGCCGAAGGAGCCGAAGATACGTCGGCTCCAGTCGGAACCGACCGTGAGAGTAGAGGCTCAGCGGTATCGGCGCCGAGTGGAGCCAATGCTGGAAGCTGTGACACAGAAGTATCGGCTCCAGCTGGAGCCGATCTTGCCACAGATGGAAAGCCAGCAGCAGAAGGCTTAGGACTCGGAGCCGACGGTTTGGCTGGCTTCGAGGGCTTCCCCGGCACAGACTTAGATGGGGAGCCCTCGGGCTTTAATAAGCCCCTTAAGATCAATTTGTTCCTGCGCTCCTGCAGGACTCTTGGGCTGAACGCACAGCACACAGAACAAGAGTCCTGCAGGTGCAGGGGTCCCAGGCAGTAAACAAAAGAAGTGTGACTGTCTGTCAGAGACATCTTCTGACAGCACGAGTCACACTTCTTGAAACCTGAGACCTTTGTGCCCTTCGACATAACGCTGTCGAAGTAAAAGGCACAAAAGTAAGGAAAAACACACACACACGCCCAGTCCACACAAACTGGTAAAACAGGGATACACAAGCGCACCACAGACACAGCACAGAATCCCTGTCAGGAACTAGGAAAGGAGCAGGCCTAAGGCCTAACCTAGGAGGAAGGGGAAATTAAATTGGATAAAAGGGAAAAAAAATAGCACTAACGGGAAAAAGGGTGTAATATAACCGCTAAGCTAAATGAAGAAAGGGGTGGGGAAGCTAAGTACAAAGGTAACTTTAAAGTTATAAAATCCCAACACTTACCAAGAGCCAGTAAAATGCACCTAGTCAGCGAAAGCGGCAAACAAGATATGGGGAGTTACCGCCTAGCATCATGGGATATAGGGTTGCCTCGAGCCGGTAAAATTAGCTCTCGAGCTTTAGTAGTGGCAGAGTCGGAGCCGAGGTTCGGCTCCGAACCCATCCAGCAAGAATGAAGGCGAGATTGACAACTTAACATCAAGTTTTCTCAGGTAAATAGGAAATACTGGATGTGTGATTGGACATAAAAAGTGATTGATAATATGTAACAAGTTGCAAATGTTAAAAATTCCCTACAAAGTACCTTCTCAGAAATATGGGGGAGGGGAGGCAGCAAATGATTGTAACTAAGGAAATTATTCTTTTGAGCTGGGATATAGGATTTGAATTGTCTAGATATAGTGATGCCTCAAGTTTAAATACTACTGGCTGCCAAAACTGAATTGCTAAAAAACTGAACCTAAAATCTAAATACGACACATAGAAACTAGAAGTGGAATGTTTAGAAAAAAAGGAGGAGGAAATTGTACAGAAATTAATCTAATTTATGGTAGCAATTCCTGCAGAACTAGCAAGAAGAGAGACATTTAAAGGATGAGCAATTTATGTGAAGCTGGAGTGAATGAAAATTGTTAAAAATAAAACATTTATGTACATTGGATTAAAATAATGGAAAATTTTACTGTGGTTTATTTTCTTTTTAATGTATGTGCATCCATGTTATACGATGATTTACTATCAATGCCTTGTGTGTAGAAGTCTATACCTCAACAGTAAAATTCCTTGGGGTACTGACTCATCAGCAATATTTTGGTAAATTTGGAGCAAGCTTGGCTAGACTTAAAATGGCTCTTGGTCTTATAGCATAGTAACAACCTATGAACCTATAACAAAAAATAGACATCAAAAGAAAGAAAATGTATCCAGAACAAGCCAAAGTTGCCCAGTAAAAAATATATTACAAAAACCAAGATAAACCAGGCATCCACCAGAGCTGTTCTTGGATGCCTGGTTTATCGTGGTTTTTGTAACAAAAATAGGCATGCTCAAACCACTCCTGATGCCTGCCTAAGTGATGGATCTCGTGTTTTTTGTAAATGCTGGCATTTGCATATATACCATGTGCTTCTGTTACAGGAGGTTTGGGAGGTCACTCACTGTTTTCATTTAGTTTTTACTGATTGGTTTTTCAGTGTGACCTTCTCACTCTGTTTTAATTTATCACTCAAATAGAGGAAACAAATAAGTCAGCTGGCTGAGAGGAAGCTGATGATCGGCAGGCAGCAGAGGCAGAAAGTCTATCTTAATGAGCTCCTGAAAAGGGAAATTCATAAATGTCATCATGGCAAATTGGCAAAATCAGTAAGCCAGAGCTAGGCAGGATAGTGCACAGAAATGTGGCTGCTGTAGCAGCCTGCAGTTTGGGATGAACCTTCTGCACCACTGTAAGTTGCCCTCGTTGTAAGGTTCAATAACAGTTGCTGACATAACATTTTGTCTTTTAACTGGTCCATCGAACAACTGCAGTAGTGATTGGTGCACCTCATCCATCAAATGTCAAGTGAATAGAAGCATATCACTAAAGAATCCAACACTCTCAGTGAAAAAATGGAGGATTGCAAACTCACTTCTTTTGGTGGTCGACTGTCCTGGATACCTCATCTGATATTAAAACTGCAGGGCTCTAGAGGAGGAGGGAGTCTTTCTTGGGAAGCTGCTGCTGCTATAAAGGTAGTCAGCGTAGGAATTTCCAGTCAAATGTTCCAGTCTCAAGGTAGCCCAAAAATCCATTTGGTTTCTATGCATTGGAGCCACTATATTAGGATTCCCCCAAGGTATGTCAGTGGTTACTTTACTGGTGGATATGTTTAGTGAGAAGAAAGGCACTCTGTAGCATCCATGGGGGGAAGGATAAAGGAATTTTGAGCCATCCCCTATACATCAAATAATTCTGAACACCTACCTAAACTTGGGTCCTTAAGTGGAGATGCTGGGGAATCTATGTTCTCCCTGTTACTAGAATCTGGAGTTGGAGAATGTATATGCTTTCTCTTACACATCATATTATTCACAAAATTTTAAGAGGGAAGTTTGAAAATGAAGATGATGAAGCTCTAGTGACTGATACTGGAGAGGGTGCTACACAGGACTTTGGTGCCTCATGTCTTGCTGTATGACAGGTTGTAGGGCAGTAGATTGAGGAAAAGGACTTCATTACAGAGACTGGTGCTGGCATCAGGGCAGGAAAGGACGCTGAACGGATTCACTGCAAGGAAGCCTGCAAGTTTGGTGTTAATGTGAACACAGTCAGCGGACACAGCATCAAAAACCCAGCATCTGCTTCTGTGAGACTGGGCCCATGAGCAATTACTAAAGACTTAGCATCAACTCTGGCACTGACAATTGGGGCTAACTGGTCCACTGGCACAGGCAATGGCAGTGCAAAAATTACTGATGCCAGTAGGAGGGTTGATGGCAGAACCATTGATGTGGATGCATACAGGGCTGATATAGACACTGTAGGTCTGTATGCCAAGAAGGCTTTGACCCTTTCAGTACCAATGTCAATGCTAGCAACCTCAGAACTGAAGCCGATGACAGGAGAGCTAGTGAGATCATCTATCCCTCAAGAAATCTGATGTGTAAAGGGCAGAAGACAAACTTGCATGGGAGAAACTCTCCAAGAGCCTCATCTTGAGCTCAGTTTTAGAAACATATATAACACTTAATCAAGTTAAGGTTTGGATATGGAATAATTCAGCCATAGGGGACTTTGACTCAACAACATTTAAAAATAATATTTTCTTCCAATTTCTCTACAATAGATTAAGAACTCAAGACAATAATGATGTGGTTGTGCACATATGGGGACCCTGAGAGGCTTGGACTTCTTTTGTAACTTGGAAGTTTGTAAAGCTGAAGTTGATGGCTTGAGATTTGACAACTTAGGCACAGAAGTTGAAGGTTTTGGTTTCAAGGAATAGGACTCTCTTGGCCAGGCCTGACAGAAAAGGGATTTTTCAAATATATACAGATTTAGCTGATTTAATCTGTTAAGAAGGGTTTTTGCAATGAAGATACTACAAATCACTTGTAGGCATCATGTTCCTCTCCAATTCAGCAGACGCAATACTTCTTACAATCATGACACGGGATTTTGTTGCAGCAACTGAACTTAAAGAAAGGCTAATTTTGGCCAGACTTATCAGGAAGAGTCAATAAACAAGAAAAAACAAGATTCTCAAGGAAAATGTGGCAAGTATCACTTGACAACAAAAGAAAATGCTCATCCATCTACCTACTTAACTGATTAAAGTACTAAAATAAGAAATGTGAGTACTTCAGGAAGCAGCACCCAGTAGGCAGAATAAAATCCGTTTAATAAGCACTCCAAATAAAACCATCCACAGCAACAGTAAACACAAATGCCCAAGAAGTTTAAACGCGTTTTCGGCAGAATAACGACTTCATCAGATGAATGCATACATTATAACTCCAACCTTATTTATACCTCCAACAGTTTAAAACCAACCAGATACTATTTAACAGATTCAAATTGTGTAATATAAACATATTCCTTAAAAATATTATTTTCTATATTTAAAAACTGTGAATAATTTATTCCATTAATGAAAATGCATTACAAATACAAAAAATATGTTATAAAAATGTATTGTAAAAATTCTGATGAAACCACCCATAAAGGTTAATACAAAATAAAAGCAGTTCATTTGTCATAATAATGCCATCTGGTGAGCTAACTGAAAATAACATGGTATAACTTTGCTGATCAAAGCTTTAAAACTGGGGCCAGGGAGACAGCTTCATTTAAACCTGGCAATTTTGTAGCTTCAAGAAATAACTGCCAGAACAATTCCCTGTACTCTAATCTCGTCTCCCATGGGCCCCCTAATATCCCTTGGCACAACTTCTAAAACACAAAAATGAAAACAAGCATCTTGACAAATTAACTTGTGTTTGTATAATGCATTGTTAGTACATTTATTCTTGATGTCATAGTCATGTTCGTATATGCTGGTTTTTAATTTCCTTTCAGTTTTGCCCACATAAAAGGAAAAACATTTTTCACATTGTGTAAGATATACAAGACCACTCGTACTACAATTTGCAAAATTAGAACTACAAATCAGTTTGTCTCTACAAGCTAAGTAAAAGGTTTCACCTTTATAAAGGAAAGAACACTGAACAACCACACTTAGTGCCCACCTTTCCTTCTTTCCTTAAAACTTTACTCATATAATTTTCTAAAATGTTCTTAATGTTCCATCCTTTCCCCCTATAAATTAATTTAAAAGGCTCATCAAATATCCCTTCTAAATCAGAATTATTCTTAAACCAGTTCCATTCTTTCTCAAGGATGCCCCTTATCACCTCTTAGTCACCATTAAAATCCACCACGAAGGCTTCATCCAAGCCATTCATCTGTAAATCTTCTCCCAGTTCCCTACTAGTAGATGGGGTTGTCACAGCCCATAAAAGGGGTGCAAATCTACCTTTCCTTCCCCCAAGTACTTCATGCTCATCATTTTTTATTAAGCTCTCAGGGTAACCCCATCCAAAAACATGGAAGTAGACCAGCAAGGACCGTGATTTTGTTTTGAAGAATGTAAGTTACTGAGTTCCATGTTTTTGGATAGGGGTTACCCTGAGAGCTTAATAAAAAAAATGTTGAGCATGAAGTACTTGGGGGGGAGGTAGATTTGCACCCCTTTTATGGGCTGTGATAACCCCATCTACTAGTAGGGAACCGGGAGAAGATTTACAGACTAATGGCTTGGATGAAGCCTTCGTGGTGGATTTTAGTGGTGACTCAGAGGTGATAAGGCGCATCCTTGAGAAAGAATGGTACCAGTTCAAGAATATTTCTGATTTAGAAAGAATATTTGATGAGTCTTTTAAATTAATTTATGGGAAAGGATGGAACATTAAGAACATTTTAGAAAATAATACGAGTAAAGTTTTAAGGAAAGATGGGCATTTTTAAGTGTGGTCATTATTCCCAATGTTCTTTCCTTTATAAAGGTGAAATCTTTTACTTCGCTTGTAGAGACAAACTGATTTCTAGTTCTAGTTTTGCAAATTGTAATACAAGTGGTCTTGTATATCTTGCATGATGTGAAAAATGTTTTACTTTTTATGTGGGCAAAACTGAAAGGAAATTAAAAACCAGCATATACGAACATGACTATGACATAAAGAATAAATGTACTAACAATGCATTATACAAACACAAGTTAATTTGTCAAGATGCTTGTTTTAGTTTTTCTTGTTTTAGAAGTTGTGCCAAGGGATAGTGGGGGGGGCCCATGGGAGACGAAATTAGAGTACAGGGAATTGTTCTGGCAGTTATTTCTTGAAGCTACAAAAATTGCCAGGTTTAAATGAAGCTTCCCTGGCCCCAGTTTTAAAGCTTAGATCAGCAAAGTTATAGCATGTTCTTTTCAGTTAGCCCACAAGATGGCATTATTATGACAAATTAACTGCTTGTATTTGCTTTTCAAATCTTTGTTTTTATTTTTTGTTGTTACATTGAAAGTAAACCATTTACAAAGTTAGATGAAACAAATGTTCATTCTAGTAATAGACAAATATCTTTAAAGTTTGTTTTCTCAATATGTAGAGCGACATAGATGGACAGCAGAAGAGATGAATAGATATACGAGAAATAAGACAATATTAACATTGTTAATATACAATGTAGCTTTTTGCATATAGTCAGAATGCATTAGATAACTATACAGTGTTACAGAATACAGGAAAAACCAACAGAGAAAGAAAAAAAAAATAACACACACACAAAGAAAAAAATAACTTCTATATACAACTATCTACAAATAGTGCTACAATATAATGACCAGATTCTAAATTACATTTATCAAGGCGTGATAGTTCTCATCTTTGTATGCATCTTATATACATGTAACCATTAGAGAACACAGCGGAGTAAGACTGATGAGGAGGAGACTGGTGGCAATACTACTAAAGGACAATGAATATAGAAAAACACTGTTTGCTATGTTAAGATGCAGTCAAGGGTAATACTCCAGAACCTGAGGTATTTCAGGTGCTTATTCACATTGTGAGTGGTTAGTTCAGATAAAATATGCTTAGATGCCATATTCTTAAAGTTGTCCCAGTCTAGTTTAGATCAATCTAACCAGTTCTGTATAATATAGAGCTTGATTAACATGAAGAGAGCAATCTGTATCCTGATATCAGTAGAGGTTATGCCCTCATGGCACATATGAAGTATAGCAAATTCCCAGGATAGAGCGGATTTGCCATAGCCCATTTTTTAAAGTTTGATCCTTAGGGAATTCTACAGATTCTGAGCAGATTTACAGTACCACAGAATATGTAGGAGGTCAGCTTTAACTATGGGGCAAAAAGGGCAGAAGGGTGAGTGTTAGAAAAATAAGAGTTTAAACCTTCTGGAGTATAGTAAGCATTATTATTAATCATTAACTGGGTATAGAATAGTTTCTTAAAAGGGGCAAAAGTGTTTGTGTGATTAATTGCTTGGGAGAGATTAGCATCTGTCAGGTCAGGGTTTTTGCCTCTCCAACACTGTGCAAATGTAATAGAGGATTGGGATCTAGCTGTACAGACTAGTTTGTAAGTGATTGAAAGCATCTTCTTTTTGATTTTTAGACATCTCAGGAATTAAGTGGCCAAGTTTATTTCTTCCTGTAACTTTTTTGGGAAGCACCCCAAGATAGAAATGAATTATTTGATTTGTCTCAAGATTATTGTGCATTTGGTATTTAAGTTAAGTTTTGTTCTGATATCATTACGGGAGTTGTCCTTAAGCTGAAAGAAATCCCATACAGTTAAGGTTTTAATTTGAGGGAATTGATCTAGGTTTAGCATTTTGTTACCTAATTTTAGATTTGGGTTCAGGTGAATGGTCTGCAAGAGAATGAACACGTTTGACAGACCTAATGAGGAGAAAAGATTTAAAAATATATTAATTTTATGCTTAATTAGGTTGTGTAATTTAATGTCTTTTAATAAAGATTTATTTATGAAGGGTAATGCTTTGGGGTTTATTTTACAACGAGCCTACCAGAGACCGATCCATTGAGGAGAGAGAGTTATTTCATTTGAATTATGGGCCGCAATTAGTATGATTCTACTGGCACAGATTATGTCGTAACACAACCTGAAATCAGGTATCCCTAAGTCCTCCCCTGTTTTTTGGCAGCATTAACCCTGATAAGGAGATTCTAGGATTTTTAGAGACCCATATAAATTTAGTTAAGGTTCTGTTCATTTTTTTGAAAAAGTTTAGTGGGATGATATTGTCTGTTGAATTAAACTGGAAGAGTATTCTGGGTAGAACATTCATTTTTAGTACTGCTATTTTAGACAAGAAGGGGAAATTCAAGTTTTTCCATCTGGTTAAATCATTTTCTATGAACGAACATATTCTAAGGAGGTTATTTTGTAGGGAGTTTTTATGATTATGGTCAAATACTATCCCAAGATATTTGAGAGTATAGTTCAGCTTTATTTGGGATATGGGAAATAGAGCTTCTTTATGACTTTTCTGGTTAACCGGAAAAATAAGAGATTATGAGAGTTTAATTTCATAGTTGGAAGTTTGAGAAGATTTCAATTGTATTTTGGACTTTAGTAAGATCAGTGTTGGGAAGCTGGAAATATATAACGAGCATAATTATATAATAATATAATGAATATTTCCTAGCTATAACTTGTTTTTTTTTTCTCTCTCTCCATGGAATTCAAGAAAATGGTCTGCAATGTTGTATTTACTCATTCTTTAATGTGTTGCCCTGTTCTGCGATATGGTCTCTTGTAAAAAGTCTTTTGATAGGAGATTGTATCTGACTGAAGATTACGGTTTACAAGCTAGTCTATGTTCTTTACAGCAGTATGGTCTATGGCATTGTAAACTATAACATAAGTTGTAGATACATAGACTATATTCATAGACTATGTGTTTCATACCAAATACCAATTTCTTTGCAATATGTAACTATAGCAACAACACTTTGCAAAGGCTAATCTTGGTTAAAACATACAGGAGCATTTAAGGGGGATTATGTGAGGTGGTTAAGGTTGCACATCTTGTGTCTAAATGTGTTTGTATATATTGTGCATATAGTTTTATTAGACTTTTTTACACTGAAATGGCTTGTTAATTATTTAACCTTAAATCTTGAAATAGTAAGTATGTGGTTAGGCACAGTTAGGGATCCAAGAGATTTTAGTGCTACAAAACATCTAATATTACAATATTTCTGCCCAAATGCTTATGAATACTTGAGGAGGAAAACAAACGCAAGACCAAATTTAATTATACTTATCTGTTGTGTGTATTTATGCTGTGGGAAGTAGACTCATGGAATGTGAAGGGTTTTGCAAGATGTTAAAAAAAATATACTACTCCTTCATTTAGTGTACCAATCCAGGCAAACATTATATTTCTCCAAGAGACACACCTGTTAAAATGATGATTGGAACAAAGGCAGGGTGAAACCCTGGTTAACCCAAGTTATTGCCTCGAGTAGTAAAACCAACTCAAAGGGAGTAGCTATTTTGATTAAAAAAATAATTTAAGGAGGGGGTTGTAGACTACGGTGCAGATACTATTGGTAGATGGTGTTATTTTAGCTGCATTAATCCAGTAACCTATAAACCCACGTTTTCTAAATATATATCCCCCCTGCATAAACCAATAAAACTTAATTGTTCAGATCTACAAGTTATTGTCAAAATTCCCAGATCATGATTCTATAGTTGGGGGTGATTGGAACATGGTTAGTGACCCCCTAAATGATAGATCCAACAAAAATAACAAACAAAATAAGCATGCTTTAATCACCTTAGTTGACCCTGCTCTCACTCAAACAACCAATTCAGCAATGCTGACAGATTTACTTTACTCACCATGCTACAAGTCATGGTCAAGGATTGACTTCTTTCCGATCTCAGAATCCCTCAAACGAGAAAACCATTTAGACAAACATTCCGAGATTTCTATCAGATCATTCCAAAATAACTCTGAAGCTTTTCCTCTTAAACAATACACCTAAGCAAAACAGCTACCACTCCCTGTCCCTAAACCCAAACCTTCTTGAAAAGGAAAAAAGTTATGTACCTACCATAATGTTCCATGTTAGTTGTCTTCATCTCGCCTTCTCGGCTCAGACTCGGCCATCTTCAATAGCTCGAGAGCTGTTTACTGGCTCGAGGCTACCCCTTATCCCATGATGCCTAGCGCTAGCTACCCAGATCTCGTTTGAAATAGTTAACCCAGACATAGCTATAGGAAGAAACTCCTCCAAACAAATGGTTAAACATACCTGTCCTACTGTCTAAGTCAGTAAGGGAAACAAACCAGCAAACACTCAGCCAGTGAAAATTTGAACTCCTCTCAGTTCAACAGGATAGGGGGATGGAGCGGTGGATGCAAGAAAGAAGGCGATATGAAGACAACTAACATGGAACGTTATGGTAGGTACATAACTTCTTTATGTTAAAGTTGTCAATCTCGCCTTCGTTCTTGCTGGTTGGGACAGTGTCCCTAGCACCTGCAATCCTGGGTGGCTCATTGGAACAGACTCTTCAGAACAGTGGAAACAAAGCTAGCTCTTCTTCTAGAGACTACATCCAACTTGTAATGAGAAATAAAGGTATGAGGATTTGCCCACGTAGCGGCTGCACAGATAGAGTCCATGGGCAACCTAGACTGGAATGCTACAGACGTGGCTAAAGCCCTGGTAGAATGACCTTTCGGTTTGATTGGCAAGTCTTTGTTCCTTAGTTGATAGATAAAGGTAATGATATGAGACAACCACCTGGATAAGGTCACTTTGGAAACTGGGAGACCCTGTTTGCCCCGAGCATAGGAAAGGAAAAGTTGGTCAGACTTCCTTATATCCTTCATCCTATGCAGGATAGAAACGCAACTGTCTATGAACATCCAATTGATGTAACTTGTATTCTGCCTTGTTGGTGTGGTTAGGGAAAAACACAGGTAGGTCTATAGACTGATTCAAACTTTTTTCTGAGCAGACCTTTGGAAGAAAAGAAGGATTAGTCCTCAGAGCAACCCTGTCCTTATGAAATACTAGGTATGGAGGACGGACAGATAGTGCCTGAAGTTCGGAGACACGTCTGGCTGAAGTAATAGCTACCAGAAAGAGAGTCTTCCAAGATAGAAACTCAATGGAGCAGGAAGCTGCCGGTTCAAAAGGGGGCATAATTAATGAGGTTAGTACCAAATTAAGGTCCCAAGGAGGAGGGGGATCTCTCACCGGGGGTCTAAGGAGAGTAGCCCCTCTTAGAAATGCTTTATATAGCTTATGAGACAATGTTGGCATTAGAAAAACTGACATGAAAATTTGAAATGGCCGCTAATTGAACCCTGATAGTAGCAGAAGCAGACCCTGAATGAAAGAGTTCTGTTAGGAACTCCAAGATCTCATGGATAGGGTCTGTGAAGGGATCTATATTTCTATCCTCTGCCCAACAAGAAAAACGTTTCCATTTACTAGCGTAAGTCCTTTTAGTGCCCGACTTATGGGAGGAAACAATAATGTCGTGAACGGCTGGGGAAATACTGGGAAGCTTGGCTAAGGTTGGAAGTGGAGCAACCAAGCTGTGAGCTGGAGCATTTGAAGGGAATGATGCAGCCCACCTGACTGATGAATCAGTAGGTCTGGAATCGGATCCACAGAGTCCAAGGCCGCTCGAGAAGGTAATGGTGCAGAAAAGGGAACCATATCTATCGAGGCCAGTAAGGGGCAATGAGGATCATTTTGCAACCCAACGACATAGCTTTCTGAATGAGCTTCGGTATCAGGGGAAATGGAGGGAAGGCATAAAGAAGTCCCTGAGGCCAATCGTAGACTAGAGCGTCTCTGGGAGGGTGACCAGGAAGCGGAAGAAGGGAGACGTAGCTGCTGCATTTGCTGTTGAAGGGGGTGGCAAAAAGGTCGCAGCAAGGCGGACCCCATTTGCGGAAGATTAAATTTGCCACTACCTGATTCAGAGACCACTCGTGAGGCATGAGAATAGCTCTGCTGAGCCTCTCTGCTATGAAGTTGGACGCCCCAGGGATGTGCGTTACAATCAGAAATCGTTGGGAGGAAATCGCCCACTGCCAGAGTCTGAGGGCTTCTCGACATAGGGGGTAGGACCTGGTTCCCCCTGCTTGTTGATGTACCACACCACTGACATGTTGTCAGTTTGAATTGCAATGGTCCCCAAAGGAAGAGTGTCCTGAAGAGCTTGCAACGCTAAGAGCACGGCTCTCATCTCTAGGACATTTATATGCAGATGGTACTCGTAAGCCTGCCAAGTGCCCTGGACTGTCCTTCCCTGATAATGCCCCCACACCCTATCAGGGAGGTGTCCGTGGTCACTGTAGCAACCGGAGGAGGCTGAATGAAGGGCCTGCCCTGAATCACTAGTGGGGAGACCATCCACCAGGAAAGATGTCTTTTGCATGCTTCTGTGATGATGATCATGTGAGACATGGGAAGCTGTTGAAAGGACCACTGTGTGAACAGAAGCCACTGCAGGATTCTCATGTGGAAGCGGGCCAGGGGTATCAGAAGAACTGCCACCACCATAGAACCTAGAGTCTGAAGGACGTACCCGACTTGCATTCTTTTGCACTGCATGAGGACATGAACCTGCTGGCGTATAGTGGACACCCTGTCCAAGGGCAGCTTTGCGGACGTGCTCCTTGTATCCAAGTCTGCTCCTATATAAGTAATAGATTGATAGGGCAACAAGGCAGATTTTTTGAAATTTATGGTAATGCCTAGCTGGGAGCAAATTGAGATTGTATAGTCCCTGGCTTGAAGGAGTTGATGCCTGGTAGTAGCAGTAAGGAGCCAGTCATCTAGTTAGGGAAACACCTGGAATCCATGACGCCTCAAGTGAGCCATGACCACTGCCATACATTTGGTGAACACCCTGGGGGCTGTGGTGAGACCAAAGGGCAGAGCTCTGAACTGGTAATGACTGGCTCCCAGCTGGAAGCGAAGGAACCTCCTGGAGCGTCTCTCCATTCTGATGTGATAGTACGCATCCTGGAGATCTACAGAGCACATCCAATTGTCCTGTCCCAGAAAGGGTAGAATGGACTGTAGCGTGACCATCTGAAACTTTGTTCTTTGAACAGACTTCTTCAGTCTGCTGAGATCCAATATAGGTCTCCAGTCCCCTGTCTTTTATGATACCAAAAAGAACCTTGAGTAAGTTCCGGATCCGTGTTGGTCAGCCGGGACTTCCTGGATGACTCTTTTTTTTTCTAGCAGTTTTGAAACGTCTATAACTGCTTAGTCCCTCAGATTGGGTGGAACATCTGGGAGGGACTTGCATGACGGTAAAGGGGGCTGAACGAAAGGAATTCTGTAACCTCCGGATATTATTGAATGTACCCATTTGTCTTGTGTTATGCTTAGCCAGGGTTTTGGGTACAATGAAAGTCTTCCCCAGACTGCCTCCAGAGACGGACAGTCGAGCAACCCCTCAGGGATGTTAGAAGGGCTTGTCAGAGAAAGGTTCTCTACTGACCTGGTTCTGCGGACCCCCTCTGCCACGAGGGCAGCATCTGTTACTATTGTTATTTCCTCCTCTGCCCCTGGAGGAAAAATCACTATGTGTGTCAGGCGAAGATACCTGGGATTTCCGAAACCACATCTTTCCACTCTTCTGACCCTTGAGGTATGGTCTAGAGGGAGTGGAAAAACAGACTCCCACGGCAGAGAGAGTCTTGCCTTCCTGTTCACACCTAGTAAGAGCATCTTTCACCTGTGGTCCAAAAAGAAAGGAACCGTCAAAGGGAGTGTTGGTGAATGACGCTCTGAAGGGTTCTGCAAAATTACACAGCCGCATCCATGCATGTCGCCGAAGTGCCATGCCTGTGCCTGCGGCTCTACTCGCCCCATCGACTGCGTAGGAAATGAGCCTCATGGAGGAGTTGACTACTGAGTTAAGGGTTGCCAGCTGAGAGGCCATTTTAGCCTGGGCCCCTTCAGCTTAAGGATCCTGCAGGGTATCTCCGAGCTCTTTTAGGAGATCCCTCTGAAGTCTGGTAAAATGGCATAAGTAATTCAGTGACCTCATGGAAAAGGTCACTGAAGCAAACATTCGCTTCCCATATCTGTCCATGGTTCTAGACTCCTTGTTAGGAGGATGGACAGAAGAAGAAGTTTCCGCTAACTCCTTTTTAGTGGCTGCTGCTACCACCATGGCATCCACGGGAACACCCTTAGTAAGGAACTGCTTGTCAAGGGGTGCAGTAATAAACTTGGCTGGTCTCCTCGGGTTGGTTCCACTGTATCCGGGGCTGACCAAGCCCTTTCGGACACCACAGACATTAGTGGATCGAAGGGTGGAGAAACCCAGGAGGTGGAAGGTCGGGAACTGAACGCATCCAGGAATACAGATTCGTCCTCGGTAGGGGCTAGGGTATTCCAGTTCCCCCTCTGTTTAAGTATTTCTAGGATGTCCGAAAAGGATCTTCAGAGGGGGATCTCGGGGACCCTTCCGACTCATCCAAATCTGTATCCGAAGTGACAGACTCGGGGAAGTCAGTGTGCTTCCTCTTGCAATTCTTCTTCTGAGGGGGCTCCTCTGAATGATCAGGGGAGGCCTCGGAGGAAGAGGAAACACCCAATGGGGTGCCCTGAAGCGCTGGTTGCCCACGCTTGGGGGTCTGGAGGAGGGGTAGAGGAGCAGGCACTACGGGGGACGGAGCCAGTGGGGTCGAAGGTGGAGCTGGCTGAGAGGCCAGCACATTTCTCTCGACATCGAAGGCGTCCCTGCCACGATGAAGAGAAGGTTCTGGCTCCGGAGACCGGAATCCTACTCCGCACCGAGGGAGATGGCTCTGAGGCCAATGTAGGAGCCGAGCTCACCTGCGCCGATGCTCCGAGAGGGAGAGCGGGGTCGGACAAGTGTCCAATGTCACTTGTCCCCTCAGGTTCGACATGGGAGTCTCGGCACCCAGATCCCTCGACGGAAGGCACCATCGATGGGATCGGAGCCAATGACGGATCTGAAGGCGAGATAGTTATCGGAGCCGACGGTTCCACGACTGGAACCCCAAGATACTCCAGCTCTGAGCTCAATGGAGTTGGAGGAGGAACATCAATAGAAACAGCCGGAGCCGACCCCTGTTGAGGGGGGCTGGACAACATTTTGGCCAGTGCCTGCGACTTCAATAACCTGCTGACCACTCTCTCCACATCATGGTCTGAGAGCCTGGAGGACCGAGAGGAGTGTGAAGATCTATGACTACGGTCACTTTGCAGGAGGGGAGACAGAGGAGCCAAATGAATGGACTCTAATGAAGGGGATCTCGGTCTTTTCTGAGTCCTTGACGGCTCCGAGGGGATTATTGGAGCCGACAAGGAAGCAGTTTCCTCAGTTCTGGCTGGAACCGAAGTGGAAGGTAAGCCTTGGGCCGATGACAGCTCCGAGCTGGAAGCCGACGATTTGGTCATTTTAAGAGAGACTTCACTGGCAAAGTCTTGGCCAGTGAGTCCTGAGGCTTAAGCAGCCCTCTCAAAATAAGTTTATTCTTGCGCTTCTGCAGAACTCTTGGGCTAAATGCATGGTAGATAGAGCAAGAGTCCTGCAGGTGTACAGCGCCTAGACAATAGACACAAGAAGTGTGCCCATCCGTCAGAGACATCTTCTGACAGCATGAGTTACACTTCTTGAATCCCGAACACTTTGGATTCCTTAGACATAATACACAGTAAGAAATACCACTAAACTAACAGTAAACACTACCACAGAAACCACAAATAAGACACAGTATACTGCAAGATAAGGAATATCTTTTTTTTTTTTTAGAAATTAGGAAGCCTCTAACTAAAACAGCTACCTAAAACAAGGAAAAAAGAAAGACATTTTTACAGAGTAAGCTATCGGATAAGGTAAGAAGGGGGGAGGGGGAGGGGAAGAACTCTCTAACTAAAACGAGTTCTGAAAAGCCCACAAAAACCCACTAAACTATCAGAACTAGTTAGCGACTGCTAGACAAATACAATAAAGACAGAAAAAAATCCCTAATCTGACTAAAAAGGTAGTAGAAGAAAAATATACGAGCCTGAGCCAGTACCACGAACCTCGCAGCTGAAGCGGCAAATGAGATCTGGGTAGCTAGCGCTAGGCATCATAGGATAAGGGGTAGCCTCGAGCCAGTAAACAGCTCTCGAGCTACTGGAGATGGCAGAGCCGGAGCCGAGGATCGACTCCAATCCCAACCAGCAAGAATGAAGGCGAGGTTGACAACTTAACATGGAGTAGTTAACAAAATCAACACTATACTGGATGATCTTAATACCAACTTATTAACCTCAGACATAGCTCTGGAGATTCTGTGGGCAGCCACAAAAGTTAAAATTAGGAGGTTGATGATCCAAAAGGCCTTGTATTTAAAAAATCTTGCTAGAGAGAAAGAGACCAGAATTAAACAGAAAATCCAAGAAACTGAAAAATCACTCCAAGAAAATTTCCGCTCTGAACTTGAAGCCCAACTCATCAACCAACAGAAAGACTTATACCATTTGCATGCTCAAAACCTCTCATTCAGAGAAATGAAACTCCTAGCCAGCTACTCCAAAGAGACTCAACAGCCCTCCAGGTAATTAGCTAGACTCACAAAAGCTCAACAAGACCCACCTACGATTTCACAAATTAAACATAATAATAAAAGAATCACAAATAGTACGTATCTTTGAAAATATATACAACAGACTATATGGACCACAGAAGAAAACAGATCCACAGTCTCAAAATTCCTTCTTTAATGCTATTAAATTCCCAAAAATTGGTAAACAACCATATGAAAATCTCGAATCCCCTCTAAAAACTGAAGAAATTATGGAAGTAATAGAGAGTTTCAAAAGTAAAGCACCCGGTCCCGACGGGTTTACTTCAAATTTTTATAAAAAGTCTGCCGTGAAACCTGTCCCTATCCTGCTTAAAGTCTTTGATCATATTTGTAAACATGGCTTTGCTGATTTATATCTTAACAACTCCAAAACCCTATTTATACATAAACACATTACTGAAAAATCTAATCCGTCAAATTATATGTCTATTTCACTTATTAATGTACATGTCAAAATTCTGGCTACGACTCTAGCCAATAGAATTAAACAAGTCATCCATTCAATTACATCCCAACAGCAATCAGGATTCATGAAGGGAAGACAAACTTGGGACAATACACTTACCCTAGAAGCGGCTATACAATTTACTGCAAAACACAAACTTCCACTATAACTTATGGCATTAGATGCCACAAAGGCTTTCAACAAGAGTAAACCATGAATTGTTATTCTTATCTTTACAACAATTCAACTTTCCAGACAGTTTCATAAATATAATTAAAACCTTATACAACTCTTCATATACTACGCTAGCAATCAATAAGCTACAATCATCAAAAATAAAACTAAATAATGGCACTAGACAGGGCTGTCCCCTCTTACCATACCTTTTTAAAATATATATTAAACCCCTATTCTTACACTTAATGCAAAAAACCTTTCATTGTATACCCAACATTCTGGGAAATAGTCTTGCCTTTTCAGCATTTGAAGACCTCATTATATACTTCCAGCTTCCCAACACTGAACGGCTTGTATTTTGCTTATGGGAGTTTCATCAGAATTTTTACAATACATTTTTTGTAACATATTTTTGTACTTTATGAAATTCATTTTTATTTATTTACATTTCTTATTCACAGTTTTTAGATGTAGAAAATAATATTATTTTAAGGAATACGTTTGTATATATTACATATTTTGAATCTGTTAAATAGTATCTGATTGGTTGGTTTTAAACTGTTGACAGTATAAATAAGGTTGGAGTTATGAGGTATCCATTCATCTGATGAAGACGTTATTCTGAAGAAAACGCATTTAAACTTGTTGGGAGTTTATGTGCATTATTGATAGTTTTTTTTTGGAGTGCTTATTAAACAGATTTTATTCTGCCTACTGGGTGTTACTTCCTGAAGTTCTCACATTTCTTATTTTTCTGGTTATTTCGTTTTGAGCACTTTTTCCTTCTATTTGGTGTTTTTGACTAAAACTATTGGAAACTTCAACAATAGACTCTCTGTCTGATACCAGAGTAGGGTATCGTTGAGAGTGTCTTCCAGATCTACTAGCTAAAGTGATTTTATCTGGCCTAATCCTTTATACTCTTTTTTAGCTATTCTCATCAGGGGTAATATATATATTATCGACCATGGTATATGTAAGGCCAATCTAGACCAAAAGATACAAGCTATTTCAAGCACAAAAAAGGAAATTAGCTAAACTTAAAACAGCATGCAAGGGCAGCTAGCTTAGTACTTAACTATGACCCTTTAAAAGTAATAACCATGACTTCAGGCAGTTGGCCATATTTCACATTTCTATCAGATGAGATGGTAAGAGAAGAAATATGGAAACCATGCTGTTCCTGTACTATGATGCCACATTTATTCAAGCAAGAAAGCAACTGTGCACAGACTATTTCATTTGAAAACCTTAGTCAGCAATATTAGTATAGAAATAAGTCAGAAGACTTCTAAAGCTGATGCTTTTCACTGCATAATGTAATACTGGCACTGGCTAATCACATTCAAAGCATTGTTTTTGAAGCCCAGGACAAATTAAATTGATCCCCAAGTGGTCCAAAGCTGACAGTCTGAGGAAAAGAAATGTAGGTACAGATTGTCAAATTCAAAGGAACCAGGCTCTACTTGATTTTGTAATGTTAATTTGAGTGTGCAGATAGCAACTTTTAAAAAATAAAAATGGATGTGGAAAAGTCTAAGACTGGTTTTGAGACAGTCATTTTATTTTATTTTGAATTTGTTAACTGGAGTAGAGCACCGATCCCACTGGATCTATTTCAGTCTCAGCCCAGGTAATTCTAGAGACTAGCCTAGGTGCACCAAGAGAAAAAGAGGACAAGGGTTGGCTCATGAATGATTCAGACAGTTCTAGTGACGGATGACAGTTGTGAGCTAGACAGTGGGGAAGGCACATGTTTGTTAAGTTCCTGTGATAAGTTTTATAGTCTAGTAATTTGGGGCCCAGTGTAAAAACTATGTGCCATATTTATGCCCTGGGTTTGATTACCATAGCCTTCATTTGTCTAATGTGTGACTAAGCAAGTTAACTAGGCAGTGCTTATGGGGTACCCTGAAAAGGTGCTGTGGTTCCAGTGGGCTTACCTATACAAGAAATAAGTGTGTGTATATACATTCTTTTAATTACCAGAAGTTTTGGGGCTGTGAGTGTTGTTTATACTTCAGATATGTAGATTTGCTGGAAATCCCTTCAATATGGCAGCCTTTAATAAAATGGAAGAAGAGGATTTACTGGTATGTGAATGCAGTCAGTGGCATATGCCAGGAAAATCTTACTTCACCCATTTCCAACTAACTTTAGCATTACTTCTCACACACTCCAAAGTCACCGTTGACTTCCTCCCAGCATCATCATAATCCCAGGTAACCATATTTCTGATTCAAGTATTTCTTTGCACATCACAATGTACTACTACAGCAGTGTCGGCACTGCCCCCATACCTTCAAATTAATATTACTACATTATCTACACACTGCTTGCTTTCAGGTTAAGTACTATTCTATCAAAGTTTCATCCCATTTGTAAATTTGTACATAGCATTATCAGTCTAGGCTAATCTGCACTGCTCGGATATTGTACATATGACATTATGCAATTTCTTGTACTTTTTTTTTTAATTTATGTTTCACTTTTGTTTTTCTAATAAAATTCATTTGGTTTTGACAATGTTGCTTCCAAACAGTGCTGTGGATAATCTGTCATTTATGATTAATGGTTTACCCCAGTAAACAAAAATAAACAGAAAATAATACACAACTAAATAAATTACATAAATAAATATTTTCCTAAATGTTAATTAGCCTCAGTTTTTATTTTCTGTTTACAGCTTTTCTCCTAAGGACTCTGATGAAAAGGGACCATGGGTCAGATGGACTATCCTGGTCAGCAAATAAAATAAATATCCTGTCATGTGATTGACGTGCATGAGATTATTCCAAAATTAAGGAACTTTTAGCTGAAGACACTTATGAAAAGGTATCACTAAACTAGTTTAATGTCACATACAGAAAAATTAGAAGTTATCTTGAGGACATGTTAATTGGGCAACTGGTCACTGTTGACAAAAACAATTTAAGAATGGTCAGCCCCACATGACACCTGCATTATTCGATGTGCCGAAGATACATAAAAACATTACTCAACCCCCCCCCCCCCCCATTTGCCCCATAGTGGACGCACGTGGCTTGATCACCCATAACTGCATCATGTTTGCAAATGAACTGTATTCGCAAAGTAAGCGTGTTGTCATGGGGTCAGCTTGTTTGGGCTTACTCTCTAACATAATCACGATCCAATGGGAAAAGAAGTACTTATTTGACTCAGGATCATGTACATTTTACACACACTTTTTGGATGACATCTTTATTTTATGGGATGGTGGGAAGAGTAACATCCTACACTTTTTGGCATACATTAATCAAACCATCAGTTTCTTACAGTTTACACATGAATGGCATGAGATTCATAAATTGCATATCTGGACATCTGGCTGATGAAAGATACTGGCAATAAGAGGCTCCTGCTGAAAATTTACAGGAAGTCTATGTATTCAAACAGTTTTTTTGCATTTTTCAAGTGCACATCCACTTCTCCGGAAGAACACCGTTATCAAGGACCAGTTTGTTCTGGCTGCTGGAATGCCCACCTTGGATGAAACCTTCTGGGATAAAGGTTTCTTACTTGAAGAAATGTTCCAAAAATGTGGCCGACTTGTTTCAGACAGTTTAATGCTGCAGGTCATGAATAAACATGAACAGAATTTTTTTCTCATTTGGGGTACTACTGTGGACAATTCAGGGAATGTGACAGATGTAATGTGTACTGAGGTTAGTACGAACAAAAACAGAAATTTTAAAAATTCTTTAAATCACTATGTATAACCTGGATAGCAATATCATTAGATGTATATTAGAGAAAAACTGGTGCTTTATAAGAGACGACAGACAAGTAAGGGATAACATGGTGGATAGCCCAATGTTATATACAGAAAAGGTAAAAATCTTAAAACAGTGTTTGAACCCTTAAAAGTTCTCAGAAAAGAAAATTATGGTATTAAAAAAATGCGGTCACTGTGGTTATTGCAAGTATGTTTTTGTAGGTCACAATATTAAGGTGAATGGTTTTAAAATTAAAATAGTTATTTTAACTGTGAAACAACGGGGGTAGTTTACTGTGCACTCTGCATCTTATGCCCTTCGTTTTACGTAGGAAAAACTGAGAGTAGATTAAAAGACTGTGTCTAGGAGCACAACTGCGAAATTAAGAAGAAACAGGAAAAAATGCCCTATCAAAACATGTGGAAGAAAACCCTGGACATGACTTTAAATTTATTATTCTAGAAAAAGTTATACCTAATGTGAGAGGGTGGTACATGGCCTCTAAATATAGAGTGGAGTGAGCTGTACTGGCAATTGCGTTTAAATGCTAACAATTGGCCAGGTTTGAATGACCAAATATCACTTGCATGTATTTTAAAGTTGAAATTACAGGAAACATAAGGTTTATTACACCCATAAATTTAAATTTGCACCTACAAGATGTTTATAGCTTTTTACACTTATGTTGTTTGCATTTTACATGTTCTTTATATATTTGCTACTGTTGCTTTAAAAAAGGTAGCTTGTTCTGTTTGAGGGCTCTCCAGTCATATGACCTGCTTTTAGATCACCTGAGTTTATAAATTAGTCCGTTTGATGTCTGTTTTTTATCTGAATACGTTTCTACTCAAAGAAACAAAAGAGCTAATCAATTAAACGTTTATTCTGCCTAGTAGAGCTGTGCTTCTCTGCCTTTTCTGTTCCTGTCTGCTTTAACTCAACTCAAGACTGCATGCCCAACATACAGAAAATAGCAAACATCATATCTCTCCCCACAAAAATCCAACCCCAAGCTAACCAGTGATTATTGCCCAATTTCCACACTCCCTACACTTGGGAGAATCTTAGAAAAGCTGGGCTGTAACCAACCTTTCTAACTACATAAGACAATACTGCCTTCTTTCTTCCAAATAACATTGTTTCTGGTCCAGCTGCAGCACTTGCACTTTACTTTGGACCTTCACTGATGACACACACTGGGTATGGACAAAGGCCCTCTTATTGGAAACATACTTAAAGACCTTACCAGAACCTTAGACCTGGTTGACCACCCAACAGTAGTCAACTACCTCATTAACACTGGGATTAGCCCCAACACTATTCTCTGGTTCCAAAACTGCCAGTCCAGCTGACATTTCTTGATGCACTTTAACAGTATATTAGCCACCACTCCATTTTTAAAAAGGAGTCCTTCAAGGCTCCATGCTGGCCGCTGTTCATTTCTCAATTTTTATAAATAAGCTTACACTTGACCTCCTCCCCTTCCAATCTTACAATATGCCTCCGACAAGATTATTTTCCACTCTAACCACACTCCAACCACACAACTACTGTTTAAGAACTATAGCTCAACTCCTAAAAAGCTAGAACTATGCTCTTCAAAACCTCTAATAAAGTCAAAAAGAACCCTAACTCATTTCTTATTCCTGACCACCTTAACAATGCCATTTAGCATGTTAACACCTTTAGAAACCTAGGAATCTGCCTTGAACCCTCACAACTTCAATCACCTCAAAAACACTTGGAAAAAGAAATTCCCTACTCTTCTGGGCCAACAAGACCTCTTCTTTACTCTCCCATCCAACAGGAAATGCTACTGCCAAAGGGATTCTTCTGTCCCAACAGAAGTACTGCTTACCTCTTGTAGCATTTGCCTCTAAAAGAAACTACCACTATCCAACAATGTCCAACTCCATCTGCTGTTTCATTACCCTTTCCCCAAACTATGACCACCACTGTCTTCCACAAGCCAAAGCCAGCAGGCTGCAGGTTCAGCAATGAGAATCTATGCCTTGGCTCTCAATTTTTTTTGCTCCTGAAAGAGAACTCCTGCCCTTTGCTTTCCTCTAGTTAACACACATCTCCATCTCATAACCACTCAGGGCCTCCCTTGCAAGCACCTCAAACTAGACTTCAGTGCTCTAACTACTCCCTTTCCATCTTTGGACCCAAGCTCTGGAGGGATTTTCATGCAAATCTTAAAGACCTCTGTAAGTACTTCGCCTTTCAGTCACAACTTAATGAACACCTCATAGCACAAGTTGTTTGTAAATGCTCTGATTTACGTCACATAACCAAGTCTCTCCAGTCTCCAATACATACTGACAATTATTTTCACTATAATGACCATCTAACATGTCACTACTCTACCTGACGTAAATAATTTAAAAAGTGTTTTCCGTTAACTACCTCCTTAAAAATCATTTGTTATTGTATAGTAACTACTCCATTTTTTTAGTGTGCTATTTTATTGTATAAAATGGTTTTCCCCCCATTTGATGTGTGTTCACATTTTGGGATGAGACTGAAATTGGTCCAATGGGATCAATGCTCTACCCCAGTTAATAAATTGTATAAATAAATAATAGTGAAGCGGTTTGTCTTGTGGAGTTGAAAAAGACTCTACATCTTGCATCTCGTGCCATCAAGGACAGATTACCATACAATAGCACATGAGAGACGAAATATAGTATTGTACTCTATAACTGGTCTAACTGGGGTAAAAGTAAGATGAGATGGTAATTTCTTTTGACCTAGACGAGATATCATTTGCGCTACATACAAGGATCTCCTGACTGCTAATACTACATTATCATAGAGAGAGATAGAGGGAGTCAGTAGCCCAGGTGCCAAGATCCCAGATTACAGTGCCAGTCTGGAGTAGGGTACAAGCAACAGTGGAAGTCAAAGATGAGAACAGTTTGTTAAATGTCACAATACTACACTTTTTTGTATTTAATTTTATCCCCTTCTCAGTACTTTACTGGTTATTGAGGATTACTTCCTACTGTAGTAATACCATGCAAAAGGTGATCTGACGATAACATCCAACTTGCAGTCAGCAACAAACTTGTTTTGCCACAGATCTGGACTTACTGTTTGGTGGTCAGAGTAGTATATGCCAAATAGAAGGGGTCCCAGTAGTCATCCCTGAGGTACACCACTAGCTACATTATTGCTTTTTGTGGTGACATCAGCTACTTTAACTGCTCAATCTTTCAGCCAGTCTGCTCCACTTTATTATGTACAGATCAACATTTTATTTTAATTCACTGAAACTATTAAAATGGGGAATGGTGCCAAATGTCATTGCCATATTCAGATACTGGTCACTCAGTCCAAACAACCTATCAACAGCCTCTGTGGCCCTCTCAAAGAAATTCACTAAGCTAAGTAGGTATGACCACCCTTTGACAATGCCAAACTGATAAGGGTTGAGGAGTAATATATTTTTGATAATACAGTTTATAAAGTCAGATATAATACACTCAGATATTGCAGATTGGGGCATTCAGCAGTGGCATATTTTATTTTTTTATTTATTTTACATTTGTTAACCGGGCTAGTCCAACTGGATACAAGTCAGTCCATTCAGTGGAGCCCAGGAGAGAAAAAAACTATCTACATACATGATAACAAAACAAAATTAAAAAACAAAATATTGTTTGTTTTAAGTCAAAAAAAGTTGACATAAATAACAAAGAAAAAAAGAAAAAAATAATAATAAAAGAAAAAAAGAAAAAGAGAGACAGAGACAAGGAAGTGTGAGATATACAGATATGTGAGAAAGAGGAAGAAGAAATACCATAACAACAGTTCTCTGTGTGTAATGAGATGAGAAGTTACTTATTTAAGGTAGTCTTATATTGGTAAAAAAGGGACAAAATAATTTATTGAATTATTAGATAAGGAAGTAAGTATAAGGGATATGGGAGAGGGATAGAAGTCAAATAGGAGGTAGTTTAACTGGGGTAGTTTACAAGAGCAAAGTACAAGAGCAGAGCAGAGTTTTCAGTTGGGTCTTAAATAGCATAGTGGAAGGTTGTCATAGTGGAAGTGGATCAATGGGGTTGTGGGAAGTTGGTTCAGATTGGAAAAAAATAGAATCTCCTGCTGAATCTTTTGATGTAGATTTTTAATCTTTGTTTTATTGGAAAGGCGTATTGCTTTTTGTAAGTTGTTGTAGTTTTTGTATATTTTTATAGAGATGGGTTTATTGGGTATGAAATTTGGGTAAGTAGTAAAGGTGTGAATGGGGGTTTAGGGGTACAGCCAGCCTGAATTAGAGAGGTAGAATTCCAGCCATCCAAGATTTGAGTGGAGTTCAGATGGTGATGTGTTTTTGTGTGGCTTAGTGTAGGAAATCTTATCTAGTTGTTTAGAATATTTGTAGATAACAGTATAAATGTTTAGATAGATTAGTAACAGTAAAGGACATGGTAGTGTTAGGTTCCATGGAGATGGAAAGATCTCTTGGTATTAGGAAAGCCAGTGGTTAGATTAGTGAGCCTAGCTTTTTCTTTAATGCTTTTATCAGCTGGTAGATGTAAATTTATTGTAACAGTGTTCAAGGTGGTTAGGTTGTCAATAGTTTACCCAATAGTTTGGTTTGGATGTAATTGTGAATGTTTAGATGTGAGTTAGAGATTAATAGAGGATTAATAGAAGTGAAGAGTGTGAGGGCTTTTTACAGTGGAGTTAGAAAAAGAGGAAGTTAAGTGTAACAGTGGTTCCTTTGGGTAGTAAAAATAGTAGTAAATGGTTTTTGGGTAAGGTAATGAAGGTCAGTTTGGTAATGATGGTGAGCAAATCATTAATATGTAGCAAGGTGGGTGGAATCGAGGCAAGGTGAAAATAAGTGGCAAAAAGTGAGTGGGAAATAGAGACTGAAAATAAAAAGAGGACCTAGGATGGAGCCTTTGGGGAGGGGAAGTTGGTGGAGAGGAGTTCAGAGATTGTTGTTTTGCTTATTATTGGTAGAAAGTGTATCTTGGATGTTTTTCAAACCATAGGTCCCCTACCTATATACCCTTTTAGGACCACACATTAATGCACATTCTTTTAGATTTACTTTCCCAAATCAAGACCAACTGCTGTCATTATAATCTACCAGTGTTTGTATTCCTCAACAAGCCACTTGACTGCATACACCTAAAATGTCCGACTGTGAGGCAAACAATGGACTACAGTGAATTACTTCAACTTATCTTAAATAAATTCACATTTGGCTTGCAAATCCAAACTAATTAGTTTTTAACTTTCATCATAGCAGGTTCAACAATTCTCATTCAAGGACAGCCCCCACCCCAGCATTAATAGTTCTATTCTGGACTGTACACATATTAGATGCCTAACTGCATTAAAAATAAATAAAGGACACAAGTACTGCTACATAGTTCACAAAAAACGTACACTAGTCCTGCAAAGTCAGAAACAGTACTGAAGAGGATAACTTACTTTCATCCTTAGACTGCCCACAACCACCCAGTGGTTATGCTGTGTGCAACTCATATGAATGTGATAAAAAATCTTGCTCTTAGTGCAAGATTCAGGGACAATGCCAAAAATGGGTGCGAAAGGTTCAAAATCAGGGAGAAATACTAAATATCATTCTTAGAGTTTCAGAAAGTTGCTAGAACAACAGATTTCACATTAGTTTGCATTTGTACTGAAAGTCAGACACAAATACAAATGGCTCCATAACTCTACTCGCCCTACCTCCATCCTGAAACTTAGTGGAGCTATTCACCCTAACCCTGGACCCACACGTCAAACTACCCACCATGGCTAACCTATTACTTTCCAATGCTCCCGACAAAATTTTCCCTTAAGATAATGAAACTAACCTCATTCTTTTCAACATTAACCGCAGAATCATCTGCAACAAAATTCATGACAGCCATACAGGTCTAGATTTTTACTCCGCAGACATTCTAATTGCCACTGAAACCTGGCTAATACAATAACTGACAATAAAATTATTTCTACAGGTCTCAACATACTCAGAATGGACAGAAGTCTTAAGAGCAAGTGGTATTGCTACTATTTCTAAAAGCTTCTTAGAATTGACTCCAGTCCATCTAAATATCCCAAAATGTATTGCAGAACTTCAGATTGCATCCCTCAAAATCAAGCAAAAGAAAACTAAATATACCTCAGCAGTATACATCCCACCAGGCAACAACGTTACCACAGCCAAACATATCCAACACTGGATATTTGACAACATCCTCCAGGAAACCTTCATCTTAGGTGACTTTAATAGAGACTGGCAATCCATAAACAGTAGCATCACCCAAGGACTCTATTCACCTATTTAGCTTCACCCAACTAATAAGCTCCAACACCAGAAGCAACAAAAGCATTAATAGGCAGTCCACACTGGATTGAATATTGACAAACAAACCCCATAATATAAAATCTTCTGGTTGCTACCAGATACTGTAAGTGACCACCTTCCAACTTATATAATCAAACAACAACATGGTTCACCCAAACAAATAATCAATAAACAAGTACGCAATTTGACCAAATTTGACAAAGACCCATTTGTTGCAGCCCTTTCTCAACTATAACTGGAATGTATTAAGATTAATGCCCAGAGATGAAGCTGTTACTCACTTCAATTAGACTTTCCAAAAACACTAAATGATTTATGATTTAGCACCAGTTAAGACAAGAAGGGTAAAACCTAACATAGCGCCATGGCTGACAAAAGTGCCAATGCTGCAAAGAGATAAAGCATAGAAAGAACGGTATAAGAATAAAACGCAACATGCCTGCCAAAATTGTATATATATCAGAAACTGTACCAAGATCCTTGTTAACATCTGTCAAGAAATTATACTACAGTAATCTCCAATAAATACGCACCAAAACAACCCCACGCTATTTTGGTCCTCTCTAAATTTCACCCTGGCCATACCACTACACCCTGTCCTTCTACTTCAAACAGAGTCAGTTGCCACTCAGTTAACTCATTTTATCCAGTTAGTTCTATCACTAATCAATGACCACCTCACCACCACTCTAACTTCCAACCGCTCTCAAAAGCAACACACTGTCTTTTAGTTTTCAGTCCATCCCAACATCAACCGTAAAAAAAAAAAAATACTAGCCAAGTTAAAAGCAACAACCTCAGCTGCCAATAACCTTCCCAATGAGTTCCTCAAAATAGGTGCAGAAGCACTAGCCTTGCCTGTCTCCATTCAAATCAAACTTTCAATAAACAAAAACTATGTCCCATCTATCTGGATAAAATCCATTATTATACCCCTTTACAAAGGAGGTATTTCAATAGAGTTAAACTACAGACCTGTTGTTATCCTATTGCCCCTCTCTAAAATCCTCAAGAAATGTATTCACTCTCAACTTTATTTATTTATTTGACATTTGTTGACGGAGTTAATCTGTCTAAGCTTGTACTGCTTTTCAGCAGAGGCCTGGGGAGAAAAGCTCAACAGTAAGAATTATACAAGTATAACATTCAAAGCAGCAATTAAGCAAGTAAAGTGCAGTTAACTGTTGACAAGACCCCTATTCAAATCATAGCTAGCTACAGCCCCCAGCTTTGACTCAAGATGTACAAAGGGGGGTTTACAGTGATTTAAAATGTTGTATTTTAGAGAATATAAAAGCTGAAAATAAAATGTGTTTGAAAAACAAATTGTTGTATAAATAAACAGTATTCATTTTAAAATATTGTACAATGACACCTACTGGTTTAAACAGGGAATGTAACTGGTGGTGTTTTTTATAAATAGCAATGATTTTTTTTAAAGAGATATTCAGATGAACTGATAAAACTGCAAAAATCAGAGGTTTTATTGAAGAAAAAACTGAGTATGAGACTGCTCAAGAAGAGATGTTTCAAAAATGGTAGAATTAGAGGACATAGCACATATGGAAAATCTGAGATTTTCTGATGTAGCAAAGAAACTAGAAGGTACAGACTGTATTAATTTTATGAAGGCACAAACAAACACCTGGACTGGTATTCCACAACAAGAACTGTTAATTGAAAGGGCACTTCATATGCATCAAATACAGTGAGGAGAAAGCAGCTAAGATCCTTATTAGTACAGATTCAAACCTACCAGCAGAAAGAGTTGATCCTGACAAAACTGTCGCAAGGAGGTAAACGGAGACAGAGTATTTGTGGAAACTTGTTATTCACTGCACTCCAGAAAGAACAGAAACAAATTTATTCCAGTAACAGGAAGTGTTGAGAAGTAGGCGTGAGATTCAAGCTACTATATCCAGCCATCTTCAGATATTTTGTGATGCAAAACAGAATAAGTTGGACATGCAAAAGTTTGTCCAACAAAAAAATGAGCCATTAAGCAGAAGGGGGCACTGCTTCTCATTCTTCTGATAATAAAGCACGCGGTGAGACTTTTGCCAGTGAAACCTTTTCCACTTTTCCAAAGGAAAAAGCTTGAGAAATACAGAAAGGCACAGGAGATGGCCAGAACTGGCCAGAAGAATCAAGAGCACAGTGGAATTGAAACAGTATTTAGACCAGGGAGATGGAGATGAAGATAAACAGGAGAGAGACCAGCAATGTGGGAATTGGTGAATAATGTCAGACTGCAAAACCTCAACCACATTTGTGAAATACAGCTGAAGTGCAAAGAGTGGACTTTTGCTGACTTTATTAAACTTTACTGGAACTAAAAGACATGTCTCACTTCATGTCATTAATGATTTGAAGGACTTGGACGGGAGGTGTTAGAAACAATGTAAATTTTTTTGGCAATATTTCTATGAAACTTTTCACAATATAATCTGCATATTTTACAGTAAAGTATTTTAGTTGTTCTTGTATGTGACAAAGTTATTAAAGTAAACCGATGTCTTTTTTCCATTCCTCTTCTCTTTTTTTCTTCTCATTTGGCATAAAGAAATGTAGCCATTATAGTGCAAACAGAGAAGAAAAGCTAGACAAAAGCATGTTTACGTAAATAGGCTGTAATCTTGAATTTTTGAGGTGGGTGTAACAGTACACAAATCATAATATATATATATATACAGCTGATACGTTTCCTCTTACTTCTGCATACGGTGAATATCTGGATTATGACCCTTGGTTTAATTTAACAAAAAGAAGTTATGTACTCACTCTAATGTTCCATGTTTGTTGTCCATAATCTTGCCTTCATTCTTGCTGGTTGGGTTCGGAACCCAGAATTGGTTCCGACGTGGCCGCATATTAAAGCTCAAGAGCTTTCACTGGCTCGAGGCTACAACCTATCCCAAGATGCCTAGTGACTGTTACCCAGATCTCGTTTGAGAAACTAATCACTAGACTATGCCAACCAATACAATAACTAACAGATGCACTGCACATAATTTGAAAGGCATGAAGGGAATTAGGCAATTTACAGCCAATTTTAGCAATTTCTTCTTGATCCTCCAGAAAAGGGGAAGGAGGGGTGGGATGCAAGAATGAAGGCGAGATCATGAACAACAAACATGGAATGTTACGGTGAGTATATCATTTCTTTATGTTATGTTGTCCTATCTTGCCTTCATTCTTGCTGGTTGGGACAGTGTCCCCAGCACCTTCTTTCTTGGGTGGCTCAAGGGAATAAACTCTTCAGAACAGTGGAACCAAAGGATGCCCTGTTTCGGGAGGCCACATCTACTTTGCAATGATGTAGCTGCAGCACAAAATGAATCCAAAGGGAGTCTAGCTTGAAAGGCAGTGGAAGTGGACACCGCTCTAGTTGAATGCCCTCTAATTTTCCCTGGCAGCTGTTTTTTTCTGAGAGTTATAGACATAAGTGATGGTATCTGTAAGCCATTTTGATAAGGTGGCTTTTGAAACTGAAGTACCTTTTCTATTTTCTGAAAATGAAGCAAACAGGTGGTCTGATTTTCTAAATTCCTTGGTCCTAAGTAAAAGCGTAGCAGTCTATGTACGTCCAACTGTTAAAGCTTGTATTCTGCCTCGTTGCCATGATTAAGGAAAAATATGGGTAACTCGATAGACTGATTTAAATTGGCCTCAGAACACACTTTTGGCAGAAAGGAAGGATTTGTTTTGAGGGAAACTCTGTCTTTGTGGAAAATCAGACAGGGAGGACAGATAGACAGAGCTTGGAGTTCTGAAACCCTCCTAGTGGAGACAATGGCTGTTAAGAAGATTGTCTTCCAAGATAAGAACTTCAGTGAACAAGAGAAGGCTTGTTCGAAAGGAGGAAGAGTTAAGGGCAATAACACCAAATTGAGGTTCCAAGGAGGTGGTGGTTCCTTTAAGGGAGGTCTTAAAAGGAATGTACCTCTGAGAAAGGCTTTGCATAATCTATGGGACATTATACTGGATTCCATGTCTCCTACATGGTAGTTAGATATGGCAGGCAGTTGTACTAGTATCGTGGTTACCGCTGCACCTTGCTTAAAAGTTTCTGTTAAAAATTCCAGGATTGCAGATACAGGGGGTGGTCTGCCTATCGTTACCAGAGTGGACTAAAGCCACCATTGTAGGTCCCTCTTGCAGGTGTTCGTAATGAGAATTTTGTGTGACATGGGCAACTCCTGCATGGACCACTGAGGCGAAAAGTAGTCACTGTAATATTCTCATGTGTAGACGCATCAGTGGGACTAGTGTTATTGCAGTTGCCATTGAACCTAGAACCTTGAGGACAAATCTTGCTTGGACTTTTTCTTCATGTGCAATATTGACACCTGATGGCATAGCAACTCTTTCTTGAGGCAGTTTTGCCACCATGTCTTTTGTGTTTAAGTCTGCCCCTATAAAGGTAATGTGCTGTCATGGCAATAAGGCAGATTTTTCTAAATTTTTACTAATGCCCAGCTCTGAGCAGAGATGAATGGTGGTGTCTCTTGTCCTGGTTAGTAGATGCTCAGTGGTGGTGGTCAGGAGCCAGTTGTCTAAATATGGAAACACCCAGAATCCTTGACACGTCAGTGAACCGTAACTACTGCCATGCATTTGGTAAACACTCTGAGGGCTGTAGTGAGACCAAAGGGCAGAGCTCTGAATTGGTAATGACTGGCTCCCAGCTGGAAGCATAAAAATCTTCTGGATCACCTGTCCATCTTCATATGGTAGTATGCATCCTGAAGATCTATATAGTACATCCAGTTGTCTTGTCCCACAAAAGGGAGTATAGACTGCAATGTTACCATCCAGAACTTTGTTTTCTTTACCAACTTGTTCAGTCTGCTGAGATCCAAAATTGGTTTCCAGTCCCCTGTCTTTTTTGGAACTAAAAAGAACCTTGAGTAAATTCCAGATCCGATTTGGTCTGTGAGGACTTCTTGGATGACTCTTTTTTTCTAGCAACATTGAATTTCTAGGGTTGCTTGATCCCTTTGACTGGGTGGTATGTCTGGTATAGACTTTGATGGAAGGGAGAAAGGAATGTAGTATCCCCTGGACATGATGGACTGTACCCATTTGTCTTGAGTCATGTCTAGCCAGGCTTTTGGGTACAGTGTTGATCTCCCCCCGACTGCCTCCAGAGGTGGACAGGCGTGCCATCTTTCAGGAGCGCTGAAGGGTCTACCCAAAAACGTATCTCTGCCACCCTGATTCTGCGGACCTCCCACTGCCGTGAGGGCGGCATCTTCCGTTATTTCCCCCTCTGTCCCTGAGGGAAAATTCACCACGAGTGTCTGGCGAGGCTCCTTTGAATTTCTGGAGCCACATTTTTCCACACTTCTGACCTTTGGGATAAGGTCTAGTAGGGACAAAGAAACGTACTCCCACAGCAGACACAGTCTTGCCATCTTGCTCGCTCCTGGCGAGAGTCTCCTTCACTTTTGGCCCGAACAAGGACAAGACGTCAAACGAGGCATCAATAAAGGAAGATGAAGAGTTCAGCAAACTCACAAAGAGAAATCCAAGAATGTCTCCTCAGAGCTATTCCTGTGCCTACTGCCCTGCTCGCTCCATCTGGCACACAAGAAATGAGACACATGGAGGAGTTGAGGTTAAGGTCGCAAGCAGAGAGTTTATCTCGTCAGATACCCCCCTGCTGTAGCACCTTGGGAGGGTATCTCCTAGCTCCTTGAGGAGATCTCTCTGAAGACGAGTAAAATGGGATAAGTAATTTAGCGACCCAAGGGTAAAGGCTGCTGAAGAGAACATAAGCTTCCTGCATTTTCCATCATTCAGTGGATGGACAGATGCAGAAGTTTCATCTAATTCCTTCTGGTTGGCCACCACCACCTTAGCATCTACTGGGACACCACCTTAACATCTACTGGGACACCTTTGGTCAAAAACTGTCCATCTTCTGGGGCTGTAATGAGTTTGTTGGGCCTCCTCGGAACAGGCTCCACCGACTCTGGAGAGCCCCAAGCCTTTCGACTGTCAACGCCCAGGAGCTGGTTGAAAGGTGGAGACACCCAAGAGGTGGAGGGTCAAGAACCAAATACCTCCAGGTATACTGACTCATCTTCAGAAGGGGAGAGGGTTTTCCAGCTGCCTCTCTGTTTCAGGATCTCTAAGATGTCTGAAAAGGAGACATCCTCAGAGGGTGACCATGGGGACCATTCTGAATCCTGAAGTAGGTATCGGATGTGACAGACTCAGGGGAGATCTGTGTTTTTCCTCTTACGCGCTCTCTTCCGAGGGACTTCAGAGGAGGGATGTTCCAGGGAGGTTTCAGAAGAGTGGGTTTCGCCCATTGGGGCATCCCATGGCACTGGTTCTCTATGCTGGGGCTGGAGGGATGGTATAGAGGTTGACACTGGACCTTTGGGGGAAGATTAGCTGGAGCCGAGGGTGGAGCAGTCTCAGAGGAAGGTACGCTCCTCATCACCTGGAAGGCACCACAATCCTGGGCCAAGAGAGCCTCCGGCTCCGAGGAACTGGGAGATTTCACCCTCGCCAAGGAGGATGGCTCCGAGGCTGATGTGGGTGCCGAACTCACCTGTGCCGAAGCCTCGAGACGTAGAGTCGGATCAGACAAGGGTCTGGTTCGACCCCCCCCCTCCCCCAGAACCAATGAGGGAGTCTCGGCCCCCAGACCCCTTTCCATGGACGACAACATTGAAGTGGTCAGATCGGCACCGAATCTTTGGGAATGAATTTCGGATCAGACGGTTCCACCACTACGACTTCCAGGCACTCGGCTCCGAACTCGACTGAGTTGGAGGAGGAACCGAAGGTAAAGAAGCTATTGAAGTCAGCTGCACAACCGTCTGGACTGGGCTGGTGAGAATTTTTGCCAGGGCCGGTGTACAAACCAACCTTCTAACCACCCACTCCACATAATCATCCAAAAGGCTCCTGGATGACAGAGGAATGGGAGGACTTGTGGCTACCCGCCACCAATTGCAGTAAAAGGAGACTGCAGCACTGAATGAATCGGATCTAAGGACAGTGACTGGCTCCTTTTTTGACTACTAGATAGCTCCAAAACTGCAAGTGGAACTGATGTAGACTTTTCCTTTTCAGAACCGATAGGTTTTGGATCCAAAGAACTCAATTTTTCAGGTCTCTTCGATGGCTCGGAAGCTGGAGCCGAAGTAGTTATGGGTGGTTTGGAGGCCTGAGTCCCTTCAACAATCGAATCAAAAGGCCCCTTTAACAAACCCCAAAGAATTAGCTTGTTTTTCCATTCCTGCAGGACCCTTGAACTAAATGCATGGCAAATAGAACAGGAATCCTGCAAGTGGATGTCGCCTAAGGAATACACACAATTAATACGTCCATCAGTGATTGACATTTTTTGTGTGGAAGAATCACACTTTTTAAAACCAGACTGTTTAGTCTCTTTGGACATCCTGTCACTATCAGCAAAAGTTCACAACCAGCAGTGAAAGACACCAACTTAGTAAAAGTTTCACTCAAATGCAAGGAACCACACTAGACTAGCAAGACTACAAAAACAACTACTCTATAAAGGGAAACAACAAGTTTTCTTTTTTTTTTTTTTTTTTTTTTGGAAGAAGAGTGTAAGAGGGAAAGAAAGTTACAGGACGGTCTCTAACTTAAATGACGCAGTCCTCTAACCTGAGGTGACGCCTCTAATTTAAATGGTGAAAGGAACAAAAAGGGAGCCCTCTAACTAAAAACAGCTTAAGGAGAGAAAAAAAGGAATCCTCTAACTTAAATGGATTCCTAAAAGGAGGGCAGCGCTAGATAGAGGCATAGGAGAGAAAAATGATGGCCACACATGGCCAAAAACAAAAAGAGTGGAAAAGACTTTACTGAAAACAAGGAATACTCAAGATATAGCAATATAAAGAAATTATTCTACTACTTAATTGTTAGTTAATAACCACACAAAAAAGTTTAAGAAAATAAACTCAGCCTGAGCCAGCGAAAAAGCAATCCTGAAGATGCATGCGGCAAATGAGATCTGGGTAACAGTCATTAGACATCTTGGTTTAGGTTGTAGCCTTGAGCCAGTGAAAGCTCTTGAGCTTTAGTATGCAGCCGAGTCGGAACAGATGCTCGGTTTTGAACCCAACCAGCAAGAATGAAGGCAAGATAGGACAACATAACATCAAGAGTTATGTACTTACCATAACTTGGAATCTGTGCTATCCAGTGTAATTATTCATCACAGATGGTCTTGGATCCAAGCCGGCAACTGATGGACAGATCCAGAGCTCAAGCTTCTCCCCTTCCTATATTCCTCTGCTGACCTGTAACCCTCAGATCAAGTTTGCTGGATAAGAAAAGGCAACAGAGACTATCGCCAAGAAGAAACAACCCTCTGGTTTTACCAGGTCCCCAGAAGGAAGGGAGAAGGAGGGCAGGAATGTAATTACTAATGACACTGGACAGCACAGATTCCAAGTTATGGTAAGTACACAACTCTTATCTGATGCTATCCCTGTCATTATTCATCACGGATAGGTCAGAGTCCCCAGCTACTATGAATCCTGGGTGGTCTCAAGGAAGGATACGCCGGAGCACAGAGGAACCAAAGGAAGCCCTGTTCCAACACTAGATCCAACTTGTACTGTGCAACAAAAGTGTGGGGATTAGCCTAAGTAGCAGCAGCACAAATCTCAACCAAAGAAAGCTTAGCCAAGAAGGTGGAAGACGTAGCCACAGACTTAGTAGAGTGGGCTTAGACTGGTCTGGATACCTCAAGGTGTCTGCTGTCAAAGTAGGAAATGCAGCTCGCAATCCGTCTGGAAAGAGAGTTACATTAGTAACTGCCAAGCCTCTCCTGGCCTGTGAAAAGGCCACGAAAAGCTGGTCCAACTTCCAAAATTCCTCAGTCCTCTTAAGATAAAAGTGTAGCTGCCTATGGATGTCTAAACAATGCAAAGTATACTCCCCCCCACTGGAATAATTAGGGAAGAAAACTGGTAGCTGAATAGACTGACTGAGGTTAGCTTCCGAAGCCACCTTCGGAATAAACAAAGGATTTGTTCTAAGGGATACCCTATCCTTGTGGAAGACCATAAAAGGGGCTTAATGCTGACAGCCTGCAACTCAGAAACTCTCTTGGCACAGAATTAATAGCCACCAAGAAGGTAATCTTCCAAGAACGAAACTTAAGATCAAGCTGGTTCAAATGGCTTTTGCGCCAAAGACTGCAACACCAGAGTTTAATCTTCCTATCAAAAAGATCTTTCCTCAACAGGGGATTTGAGATGGCTACCAACTGGAGCTTAATGGTGGAAAAACTAGCACCTTCCTGGAAGAGAGAAGCCAAGAACAACAAAATGTCAGGAATAGGGTCTGAAAAGGGATCCAAATTTTGCTGACTGGCCCAGATAAAAAACCTTTTCCATTTACTGGAATACACGTTCTTAGTAGCAGGTTTAGGAGAAGCTAAGATGATATTTTTTACCACAGAGGGCAGCCTAGACTGGGAAAGGATCAATGGAACTGGAGGAACCAAGTGGTTAGACAAAGAGTCTGTAGGTTGGGAAGAGGAAGCCCCCAGGGATGGGAAATGAGATCTGGGATGGGATCCAATATCCAGGGAAGATATTTCAGATGAGACCAAAAAAGGGAGCACCACGCCTGAAAGGCCAAAAGAGGACAATGAGGATGAGAGTAGTCTTCAGGTGGTGGGCTTTCTGCAAGACCCTGGGAATTTGGAGAGTTGGGGGGTAAGCACAGAGAAGTCTCAACGGCCAATCGCGAATCAAAGCATCCCCTGGAGGATCACGGCAAAGCAGTTGCTGCATTTGAGGTTGGCTGAGGAGGCAAAGAGACTGCAGCATGGTCTGCAGCCGGGAATGTGAGCTGCAAGTGCCTGGAAGCCATCACCCATTCCCACACTCTCATGGCCACTCTGCACAAGGGATAAGACTGTGTTCCCCCTGGCTTGTTGATGTACCAGACCACTGCCATGTTGTCTATTTGAATTGCTATAGTCCCAACAGGGAGATGCTCCTGAAAGGGCTGCAACATTAGAAGGATTGCTCATCTCTAGGACGTTTATGTACAATTTGATCTCTGTAGGGGACCACGTGCCTTGAGCCATCCTTCCCTGAAAATGCCCCCTCACCCCAACAGGGAGGCATCCGTGGTCACCGTGGCCTTAGGCAGGGGAAGACAGAAAGGTCTGCCGAGAGTTAGATCTAATGACTGAAGTTACCAAGCAAGGTGATTCCTGCACATGAGTCATCCTTACGGGCATGGACATGGGATGAACCTGAGCAGACCACTGAACCACCAAAGTCCACTGCAGAACCTGCATGTGATACCTGACATGTGGCACTAACTGGATGGCAGCCACCATCGAGCCTAACACTTGTAGAACTAGATGAGCTGCTGGATGTTCCAGAACCAGCAAGTGACAGACCTGATCCCGAATAAGTTGAACTTTGCGTAGGTGTGGTGCTGCAGTCTCCAACATTGTGTCCAGTTGAACCCCGATAAACTCTAGGTTCTGGCACAGAGAATGTTTGCATTTGGGCAGACTGACCGTGATGCAAAGATCCTGAAAAAGGTCGAGGGTGTAATTGGTGGCCATTGACAGTTGATGGCTCGTGGGGGCCATGAGGAACCAATCATTCAGGTACGGAAATCGTGGAAGACTTGCAGCTTGAGATGAGCTGCCACCACTGCCATACATTCGGTAAACACCTGGGGGAGACTGTGGTGAGTCAAAAGGGCAGGGCTCTGAACTGGTACTGACTGGCCCCTAACCAAAATAACAAGTGTCTCCTGGAGCATCTGTTAATCTTGATATGATAGTACACGTCCTTGAGATCCACTGAGCACATCCAATCATCCTTGCACAAGAGAGGCAGAATAGACTTAACAGTGACCATCTGGAACTTGGACTGACAGATTCAGTTCACTGATGTCCAAAGTTGGATGCAGGTCCCCAGTATTTTTTGGCACCAAAAAGAAGCAAGAATAAGTGCTGGACCCTTGTTGTCCTGTTGGGACCTCTAGGATGGCCCTTTTTATAAAAAGGTCTTGAACCTCGAGAGGGGCCAACTTCCCTTTGGCTGGGTGGAACATCTGAGGGAGATTTTAATACCCAGGGGACTGAAAAAAAGGGAATAATGTAACCCCTGGAAATAATGCTCAACACCCACTGATCTGAGGAGATATTTGTCCAGGCTAGTGAGTGCAGGGAGAATCATCCCCCAACTGCCTACAGGGCAGGGCAGCACTTCAGGAGTGCTGAAAGGGCTTCTCCAAGAAAGGTTCCCAGAAGCCCTGATTCTGCGGACCCCCTCCACCTCTGGGGTGCCATCTACCATTGACTCCTCTGCCCCCACTTACAGAAGAGGATTCTTGGGGAGCATCCTGGTGAGAGGACTGGGTCCTGCGGAACCAAAGTTTCTTACTCCCTCTCCGAGTCTTATAAAATGATTGTTGGAGAGTAGAAAACTGGATTCCCATCGAGGACAGAGTCTTGCCCTCCTGTTCGCTGTAGTTCATTTCCTAGATGGAAGGTCCGAACAAGGTCAAACCATCAAAAGACAGCATTGGTAAAAGACACCTTAAAGGGTTCCACAAACCCGCAAAGGTGAAGTCAGGTGTGCAGTCTAATGGCAATTCCTGTGCCAGCCACTCAAGAGGTGGCCTCCGCTGCACTGGAGGTCAACCTCATCGAAGCATTAGCCAGGGAAGTCGAAGTGAACAGCTTAGGAGAGACCAGCTTAAGACTCACCAGTGGCCGGAACTCTGTAAGGGAAGTGGTGAGTAACGATACCAAATCCCTCTGAAGCTGGGTGAAATGTGCCATGTAGTTGGTTGTCCTCAGTCTGAATGTTGCTGAGGCAAACCCGCACTTCCAAAATGGTCAATCATCTGAGACCCTCTATTCGAGGGATGGACCGAGAAGCTCTGCTCCGCTAGCTCCTTTTTAGTAGCAAAGGCCATCACAATGGCATCAACAGGGATGCCCTTACTCCAAAAATCCTAATCTTTTTGAGGACTGAGGAATTTGTCCACTTTTTTTGGTACCGGTTCCACTGTGTCCAGCTCCTTCTAATCCCTGCCAGCGAAGAGTTCCACAAGCTCATCAGCAGGTGGGGACAACCAGGTAGAAGATGGGTCCATTCCGAAGGCCTTCAGGAATATGGATTCCTCCAAAGACAGGGTGGGGGAAGACCAACCACCTCTTTGCTTGAGAATTATAAGGATGTCTCCAAGGACACTTCCCCAGGTGGAAGCCTGGGAGACACATGTCCCTCCTCGAAATCAGTGTCCTCGGTGAGGGACTCTCTAGGGGAATCCAAGTGCCTCCTCTTACACATCTTCTTCCAAGGGGGTTCCTCTATGGTGGGCTCTGGGAAGGACTCAGAAGAGACTGGGACCCCAAGTAGGGTAGTGCCTATCTGAAGACACTCGGAGTGCCAACCCTGGAAGGATGATGAGGCCTCAATGCCCAAAGGCGAAAGGGGCTGTGAAGGACTTAGAGATGAAGGAGATGTGACTCTCAAGCTGGAGAAGGTCATCTCTACTGCCCAGAAGGCTGAAGGACTGCACAACGACCCCCACCACTCCTCTTCCACAACCACAGTCATCTGGGAATGAAGAAGGGACCCTGACGCAGCACTCAAGCCTCCAGATGATATCGACCCGGAGCTGTCCAGCGCCAACTCCCCCAAGGGAAGGGAATGGTCAGAAAACTCCAGGCTCAACTCACCCCCAGGGAACCAGCACCCTTCCCATAATCCTCTGTTGACCTGTAGCCCCCAGATCTCATTTGCCTCGGAAATGCTTAGGATGCAATTCCAGTAGCTCAAGACTTCATTCAGATAAGTGATTGCTTTCTGGGGTTTTCTTCCTCCTTTTGGGGGCTGAGGTGCAGCCTGTTCTGAAGGCAGCAGAACAGAGTCCACCAGGGACCCTGACAGTGTCAGGAAGGGAGGGATACCAGACACCTTTGGCCTCTCACAAGGAATGCTCTGATTCTGGTGTTCCAAACCCCAATGGGTCAGAAGAGGAGAGTGAAGTCCAGTGGATGAAGAAGGTCCCCTAGGCATCTGCACTGGGGATTGCAACAAAGCCCATCTCAATTTGGGCCTTGTGGAAACTCATCATCCTATCCATATCTGTGGGCAGCACGCTTCTGGAAGACACAGAAGAATGGCCCGACCTTGCTGCAGATCCTGCCAAACCTCTGTGATCCTGGGAGGGGGATCGGCTCCGATGTCGGATCCGAGCTCTTGGACCTGGAGGGAGAACTTTTAATGACCATCAGATCCGACATAACAGTTGGTTCAGAAGTCCTGGTAGGATCCAATGCTTCAACTGGTGCACCAGGTGGGTTGGATCCTATGGCCACAGAGGCCTCAGATCCAGGAGATCGATCTGAGGGTCTCTAAGTGGAAGAGCCCAGATCCGAAACCAAAGAGGCTGGACTCAGATCTGGGAATCTGTGATCAAACAGTCTCAGCTTTTTTGAAGGAGAACCCTTAGAGGAAGGGGGACGCTTCCTCTTAGGATCTGATGGAGCTTTAGAGTGGGAGCCCAAAGCCAGGGGACCCCCATAGCTAACCCCTTCAGCAACATCTTGCTCCTGCGCTCCATGAGATCCTTGGGGTTGAATGTGGCACAAATGTCACATTCAACCTCCAGGTGAGGCTGTCCCAAACAATAAACACACTCCTCATGCGAGACGGAATGAGGCATCTTCTGACCACACGAGGAGCATCTCCAGATGGCTTGTCAGCCATCTTTCAAAGGACACACACACACACCTTCAAAGAAACGTACGAGGGAGGAGAAGTACAAAGGCAAAAATAGTTAAAACTACTACTATTTTTTTTTTTTTTTTTTTTTTTTAAGGAACTTAAGAAATTAAAGAACTAGCTATTGGGAGGGCAGAAACCTGACAGATTGCACCAAGTAAAAGTACAAGGATGGGAAGAAAACTAACTACTCTAAAGCCTAGGAGAGCCTAAAGAAACTCCAAAAGGAGGAAGAAAACCCCAGAAAGCAATCACTTACTGAATGAAGCCTTGAGCTACTGGAATCAAGTCCTAAGCATGTCTGAGGCAAATGTGATCTGGGGGTTACAGGTCAGCAGGGGATTATGGGAAGGGGGGTGTCTTGAGCTCTGGATCTGTCTATCAGTTGTCGGCTGGGATCCAAAGTCAGATTCAAGACCCATCCATGAACAGCAACGAAACGGATAGCATCAGATCAAATGTTAAGTGGAAACAAGTAAATATCAGAACACCGAATATAATGAAAAGTTTTCATTCAGCAATAAATATTTCAGCTTGTCAAGCTGCAGGGAACTTATTTTACTTTTTTCTCTTACTTTTCCATGGAGATAAGCTGATAATAGTGCAATAAAAGACAGAACACTGGTTTCTTTATGGCTAAAAGTTAATGATTTCTGAAAGTAGCCAAGTAGCTTTCAGAGATGGGGAGGGGGAATGAAGATTGGAAAAAAATTTAGTGTAAAAAGAAGAAACACAGGCAACAGCATGCATCTAAGCATAGATAACCTCAATTTAAGGTAAACTAGGGTCTGTATTAGCAGCTGTCTATATGGCACAAATATGTGGCACAGTTTCCAATGTTGAGGATAAGAAAAAAAAACATATAAAGGATTAACCTGCTAACCATCAATGGATGCATGTATCATAAAAGCTGAAATTAGATATTTAAAAAAAACTAACATATATAACAGGTGGGGATAATGACTTCTTACCATAACGGAGACGCTTTCCATATTATCTTGGAATGTGAATGGTTTCACAGAGAGAAAGAATACTTAATTATATTAAGAAATGCAGAGTGTGAATAGCAATGTTACAGGAGACACATTTGGAAAGAAGTGATCATGTGAATTTGATAAATAAAGGATTTAAGGATTTCAGGATGGATATTTTGCAGAATATCTGGAACAAAGGAAAAGAGGAGTATTTATATTATTTGCTAGAAAAGCTCCAGTAGTAATAGAAGAGGGGAAAAGAAGATACTAATGGCACATTTGTAGTAGTAAAGGGCTACTGGCAAGGGATGAGAATGACACTGGTTTGTTTTTATATGCCACCTAAAACTGCTATTTTGGAGCTTAAAACAACTGGGACAAATAATCAGCTTTCATCAGGGAATATTACTTATAGGTGGGGTCTGGAATTTGATTTGCCACAATAAGACTGTTATCTGGGGGCCTGGAAGGGAAAATATAACAAAAAAGGTAGATTTCTGAAGAAATTTATGAAAATATTTGGTATGAAAGATGTGAATTCAGTAGCAGGAATTCAGAGAGAATTTACATATTATTCCCCAAGGTACAATAACTGGGCTAGGCTTGATATACATTGTATTTCACAGGAAAATGTCCATTTAATTGAGAACTTTGAATACAATAACTATTTCAGATCATTAGCCAATAATTACTAAGCCAAAAATTCAGGGGAATGAAGTACAGATGAGACACTGGCACTTGCCCACCTACCTGTTAAAAGGGGGGGGGGTTAAGGAATGGGGAGTGGAAATTATCCAGGAGCTATTAGGGAAGCTAGAAAGTACTCCAGAAGTTGTAGCTAGTGAGTGGGATAAAATGAAAGCATGGTTTAAAGCAGGGTAGAAATACAAAAAAGAGATCTGGTTAAGAAGTAATAAGAATTATTTAGAGGGTTGACAAAGGTGAAAGTCCTACAAAATAAGGGGAATCCTGCAGAACAAGAGGAGGCACAACTGCAGATGCATGAGTTTAGAAAGACTACTGTTAAGCAACTGTTTTTTTTTTTGTTAACTCCAGAGCACAAAAAGTTTTAACACAATGTCTAAGGCAACATAAAACAGAAAGGGTTGTTTCCATACTTAAGGAGCCTAGAGCAAGAAAGCAAGAGAAATAATCAGAGATTCTGTAGAGGTATTAGAGATAGTTTGGAAATTTTATGAAAATCTGTATAAAGCAGAGAAGTGAAGAAATAAAAAAATCATAAATGGAAATATTTGACTTTATTGGCATTTGATTACCAGGATAGTCTACTGGGCGGTTGAAGTTCATTTTCAGTGGATGCCCTGTGGAGAAAAGATCCACAAGACATATAAACATAGACAAGTGTTTAACAATTTGCTAAAGCATCAGAAAAGCATGAACATAGACAGATAATTATTAGATAAAGCAAATGCAGAACTAAATGTGTCAATTAGTTACAAATCAATGCTGAATTTAACTATGAAAGGCTAAACATTATACATAACTTCTGCCCAATGGATTGTTAGATTATCACATATTATGTAACTTAGTTTTAATTTGGAATAAGTAAAAAAGAAGACTGACATGGTTGGGAAAGAAATGGGTTTCAAATAATATTCATGAGGAAGAGGTAGTCAGGATGTGAGAGGTAGGGGCTGTGTACATGTGCAGGTCCAGTGTGAAGAAAGGTAGTATCGTAAAGATGTTTTGAACAATGTCAGGATTTGCTTGGCTCTACTTGTAAGGGGAAGAGAATTCTAGGCTCTGGCTACAGAACATGAGCATAAAAGCTGACCACCAGGAAGGTTAGGCTTGTGTACTAGTATAAGATGCTGATTTTCAGATCTGAGAGATCTTTTGGGTAGATGCAGTTGTCAGCTGCAAGTAGGTAAGGTAGTGTGAGACTTCAAGCCAATTGAGAAGGTGTAGAGCTGCACAGTAGTGAGTGGAATGTTTAGCATTAGTAGCAAATTTGGCAATTTTATTATAGTATGCTTCAAGCTTAGATTTTAGGGAGGACTGTAGGTTAGAGAGTAATGGGGCACCATAAATGAGAAAGGGAAGTAAATAGGTAGTTGCAAGGGTCTGTTTAAATGTCTGTCAATAGAGAATATTGAGTTTCTGATTGTTTTGTTAATATGTTGCACGTCAAGGTCAAATTTTAGATGTTCATCTATTATTACTCCTAGTGGTTTGATGCAAGTGACAACTTCAGTTAGCTGTGTTACTTTGGGACTGTATGGTAAATTGGGCTTTGTTCAGGAGAGTCTTTTTCTTAGGGGTAAATAGAATTAGCTTAGTTTTGACAGGTTGAGTGTCAGATAGTTCTTATTGAGCAAGGTCTCTGCAGAGGTAAAAGCTTGCTGGGTGAGTTGCTGAAGATGACACATGAAATCAGAAGAACAGATAATAGTCGAGTTATCTGCATATTGTATGAGAAAGCCTTGACTGAATGAAGGCTGAAGACAATTAATAAAGATGCTAAATAGGAGGGACCTAATATGGAGCCTTGGGGCACTCCAGTAGAGATTTTGTATATATGAAGAGGAGGAGTTCTACTATTTAACCTCCTATTGTCTGTCCATTAGGCAGCTTGAGAACCAGTTGGGGATGAGGGGTGGAGAGGCCAATTTTGGAGAATTTGAAGTAAGGTATGAGAGACTGTATTAAAAGCTTTTGATAAGTCAAGAAATAGCGGAAACAATTATTAAACTAGTCATAGTACTATGACCTGTTTTAAAGCCATATTGTGAAGGAGATAGAATTTAGTTTTTAAAGAAGAAAGGTTAGGAGTTGTATCTGTATACATCTTTCAAGACGCTTGGAGATGGGAGAAAGGATAGCAATAGGACGGTAGTTGGAGATATCTGTAGAGTTACCACCTTTGTGGAGGGGTAGAATAAATGCCCGTTTCCAAACTTTAGGGACATAAGATTTGAGGATGGATCTCATTAGACCAAGGCTTGAGTTTGAGAAGTCGTCTTTTTATAGTATTAGTTGGAAGGAGTTACAGGGTGAAGGGTGTAGAACTGGTTGTTGAATCCCAAGAATTGAAGGAGGACGTAGGAGAGGATACTCTTGGTGGTCTATTAAAATTATTACTAGCCAAGCTTGGGCTGCAGTGAGGTTGGGGAAAGTTGGCAGCGATATTTGAGATACTATTGATAAAGTGGGAGTTAAAGAGCCTGGCTATTTCTGATGGAGTTTTATCTGGGTATGGATAAAGATTGCTTTTAGTGCCAGGGCTTAGTAGTGATGTAATGTAAGTCCAGAATTTTCTGGGGTTGTACTTGTGATTGGTTTGAAGTTTTAACTTATAATCTTTTTATCTTTAGTTACTTGTCTTTTTACCTGGTTGTGAAGCTGCTTGAATTTCAACATGGGGGGGGGGGGGGTATTTTTTAGTCATGGTTTCCAAGCTTTGTCCCTAGTTAATATTAGTTCTTTTGTAGTCTTGCTTAGCCAAAGGGCATAATTTATTCTGATTATTTTTACTCGAGGTGCCAAACTGTTTAGAGTTTCTAGAAATGTTACACTAAAGTAATTTACAGCATTATCAAGAGACAGAGTTTTTAGGATACTCCGGTTCAAACTTTTTAGTAGATTGATTAATGTCTGTGGTTTGAAGCTGGTTAGATTCTGAATTTGTTTGGAGTGATGATCCTTTTGAAGGGATGGAGCAGTTCTATGAACATAGGCAGTGAGAAGATCACCAAGTGCATTTGGAAGACTTTTGACTGCAGAGATTTTACTTGGATCAATGACCAATATCCAGTCTAGAATGGAACCTTCAATAGTATTTTTGTTGACTCTAGTTGGAATGGTAATGATATGAATGAAATGGAATAGATTAAGATTTGAGGAAGGGAATTTAGAACAGAAGTTTATCCAGTTAATATCACCCAGAAAAAAGTTATGTACTCACCATAATGTTCCATGTGTGCTGCCCATCGTGCCTTCACTCTGTACTGGTTGGGTTCGGAACCGATCCTCAGTTCTGACTCTGCCTTATACAAAAGCTTGAAGTCTTCCACTAGCTCATGGTTGATACCCTATCCCATGATGCTCTAGGAAACTCCCTAGATCTTGCTTGCTGGTATAACAACATGAACATATAAAAATAAAAAAAAAGTACTACTTTAAGAGCTAAGAAGAGGGTCAGAGAACATATAGTCACCAAATGAATCCGCTCGGTCCTCCAGGAGCTAATGGCTGGGGGAAGGAGGGTGGGCTGCAAGAATGAAGGTGAGATGGAAAACACACATTGAACATTATAATTATTACAAAACTTCTTTATGTGATGTTGCCCTATCTCGCCTTCATTCTGTACTGGTTGGGACAGCATTCCTAGCACCATCTTTCTTGGGTGGCTCAAGGGAGAATATTCTTCAGAACACTAGACCCAAGAGAGGCCCTGTCCCTGAAGGCCAAAATCAACTTTGTAATGAGTAATAAAGGTATTAGGCCTTGCCCATGTTGCTGCATCACAAGTGGTATCAATTGGCATTTTCGCCTGAAAGGTGGAAGAGGTAGCTATAGCTCTTGTAGAATGACCTTTTACTTTTGTCGGAAAGTTCTTTGTTCTGTGATTTGTAGGTAACTGTAATACAATCTGATAGCCATCTGGAAAGTGTGACCTTAGTAACTGGAGCATCTTCCTTGTAGTCTGAGAAGGACACAAATAATTGGTCAGTCTTTCTAAAGTCCTTCATTCTATACAAGTAGAAATGTAATTGTCTATCTACATCTAGTTGATGCAGCATATAGTCTACCTTACTGCCATGGTTGGGAAAGAAAACTGGTAAGTCTATGGATTGGTTAAAGTTAGATTCTGAAAAAGAAGTTATGTACTCACCATAACGTTCCATCTGAGTAGGTAACTTCATTTGTCAGAAACCTGTGGGTATCAGATCTGACCTGGATCTGAGCCGGCAGCTTTCCAAGCTAAAGATCCGAGCTACAGGCTCCTCCCCCTTACCCATAATACCCTGTTACCTCCTCTCAGTCCTCAGATCGCGTTTGCCCAATTATACAATTTCAACTAGACAAAACAACAACCTGAAACATCCTAACCTAATGAATACCAAAAGTTGAGATCATTCTAGGATTCAGATAACCAAAGAACCAGGTTAGGGGGAAGGGGGGGGGTGGTTGCTGACAAATGAAGTTACCTACTCAGATGGAACATTATGGTGAGTACATAACTTCTTTATCTGAAGTAATTAACTTCATTTGATCAGCAACCTGTGGGACACAGTCCCCAGCTACCAAAAACTTGGGAGGTCCTCAAGGAAGGATATTCCGGAGCACTGGAGAGCCAAAAGCTGCCCTTCCTCTGGATATTAAATCCAATTTATAATGAGAGATAAAGGTATGAGAGGAAGCCCAAGTAGCTGCAGGACAAATGTCATCCAAGGGCACTCGACCAGAACGCAGCAGAAGTAGCCATAGAATGGGCATGAACCCCTAAGGGCTCTGGAAGACCAGATATCTTGTATGTGAGCAAAATGCAGTGAAAATCCATCTAGCTAGAGTCATCTTCGACACTGGCTTACCCAAGAAAGGCTTCGCAAAGGAAACAAAGAGCTGCTCTGACTTGTGAAAGGTAGCTGTTCTGTGCAGGTAAAAGTGCAATTGTCTATGAACATCTAACAAATGAAGTTTGCATTCCCCTTTATTCTGATAGTTAGGGAAGAAAACTGGTAGATTAATGGACTGATTGATGTTCGCCTCGGAAGCCACTTTAGGTAAGAAGGAAGGGTTAGTCCCGAGAGAGACTCTGTCCTTATGGAAAACAAGATATGGGGGTTTAGTACAAAGGGCCTGGAGTTCTGACACCCTTCTAGCTGAGGTAATAGCTATTAAGAAAGCAGTTTTCCAACATAAGAATTTTAAATCAACAGAAGCTGCAGGTTCAAAGGGTGGTCCAGTTAGAGCCTGAAGGACCAAAGTTAGGTCCCATGGGGGAACAGCGTTCCTAATAGGAGGTCTCAAAAGAAAGGTTCCTTTCAAGAAGGTCTTACAAATCTTAGTGGAAGCTAAAGGACTAAGATTGTCTCCAATGTGAAAATGGGAAATGGCAGCCATTTGAACCTTTACAGTAGAACTGGCCCCTTGCTAAAAAATATGAGATAGATAATCAAGCACTGCTGGAATGGGAGCAGTGAAAGGATCCAAATTCTTATGCGAGGCCCAAATGGAAAACAGTTTCCATTTGCTGTTGTAAACCTTCCTGGTAGAAGGCTTATGCGCCGCCACCAGGATGGATCCAACTGCAGACGGGATACCGGGAGTCCTGGCGACTAATGGAACTGGATCAACCAAGCTGAAAGCTTGAGGTTGTCCAGATTCGGAGTTTCTAATCCCGAAGGATGAGAAATCAGATCTGGGATTAGATCTAAGATCCAAAGAGGAGCTATAAGATGAGACCGTAGGTACGGGAACCAGGTTTGACGAGGCTAGAATGGGGCTATGAGGATAATCTTGTTCCCCAACCAACGAGCTTTCTGTAAAAATTTTGTCATTAAAGGAAGAGGAGGATAAGCATAAAGAAGACCGGATGGCCAAGCATGAACTAGAGCATCTCTGGGGCTTTCCCCCGGGGGGGGAATTAGAGCGAAAAACTCGCTGCACTTCGCATTTGAAGGCGATGTGAAGAGATCGCAGCAAGGATGACCCCACTTGCGGAAGATCTGTTTCGCTACTAAGGGGTTCAGAGACCACTCATAAGGCGAGAGGATAGTTTGACTCAGCTTGTCAGCTAGGATGTTGGACCAACCCGGAATGTGCATTGCTAACAGAAAATGGTTTGTGGATATCGCCCAATCCCAAATTCTCATGGCCTCTCGGCAAAGAGGGTAAGACCTGGTCCCCCCTGTTTGTTGATGTACCAGACCACTGACATGGTGTCTGTCTGAATTGCAATAGTCCCTGGAGGGAGAAAGGCATGAAGAGCTTGCAATGCTAGAAGCACCGCTCAAAACACTGTTATGCAGAACGGTCTCTGTCCGAGTCCACGTACCTTGGACAGTTCTGCCCATGCAATGCCCCCCCCCCCAAGGCGAGAAGCGTCCGTGGGTACCATGGCTTGGGGCTGTGGCATTATGAACGGTCATCCTTCCCAAAGCTCTCGAGATTGGAGCCATCAAATGAGGGAATTTCTGCAAACTGTGCTGAGGGGGTTCAGAGAGTCCAACATGTGTTGAAGGATGGACCACTGGACCTGCAAGGTCCACTGGAGGACCCTCATGTGCAAGCGAGCTAAGGGCGAAAGGTTGATTGCTGCTTTCATGGACCCTAAGGCTCTAAGGACTAACTCCACTGATGGGGCTGGAGATTGAAGGAGTGCTAGAACATGAAGGGTTAAACTGCAAAGCCTGTCCGACGTCAAGAAGGCCTTGGTCTGAAGTGTATCTATTCTGGCCCCTATGAAGTCCAGGACTTGCATTGGTTGAAGGGATGATTTCTTGTAATTTATAGTGATCCCCAAGGAAGCAATCCCTGGCTGAGCAGAGTAGATGCCTGGTGGAGGCAGCAAGGAGCCAGTCGTCCAGGTAAGGAAAAACCTGTATTCCCTGAAGCCACAGGTGGGCCGCTACAACTGCCATGACCTTGGTGAACACCCTGGGGGCTGTGGTGAGGCCGAATGGTAGGACCCTGAACTGGTAATGACTGGCCCCCAACCGAAAGCGGAGAAACCTCCTGGATTGTCTGTCCATAAGAACGTGGTAGTAAGCATCCTTGAGGTCTATGGAGCACATATCCAGTCGTTCTCCTGCAGTAGGGGGAGAATGGATTGAAGAGTGACCATCCGGAATTTCTCCTTGGCAAGGAAGAGGTTCATTGTAGAAAGTTCGAGAATGGGTCTCAAGTCCCCAGTCTTTTTTGCCACCAAAAAGAACCTGGAGTAATTGCCTAACCCGGACTGGTCTGGGGAACATGCTGGATGGCTCTTTTTACTAGCAGCTTCTTTATTTTTAAAGCTGCAGCCTCCCTCTGACTGGGTGGAACATCGGTGAGGTGCCTCGATTGAGGAGGAAGATTTATGAAGGGAATAGAGTAGCCTCTGGATATTATTCGAAGCACCCAGCGATCTGTCGTGATGGACTCCCATAGTGCCAGGTGCTTCGAAAAATGCCCCCCCGATTGCCTCCAGAGAGGAGCGGTCAGGCAACCCCTCAGGGCTGCTGCGTGGGTCGATCGGAAGAAAGGTTCCCGCGACGCAAAATTTTTCGGCCCCCCTCTGCCTCTGGGCTGGCGTCCACCTTGTCCCCCTCTGCCTCTGAAGGACGAAGGGTCCGGAGCGTAACGGGACTGCTGAGACTTCCGGAACCACATCTTTTGTCCTCTCTGGTTCCTGGAAAAGGACCTCTGAGGAGCCAAGAAGTGGATTCCAATGGCAGACAGTGTCTTCCCGTCTTTCTCGCTCTGAACCAATGTATCGCGGACGGTCTTGCCAAACAGGGTAGAACCGAAGGGAGCACTGGCGAAGGATGCCTTGAAGGGTTCCGCAAGTTGGAGCCAGGCGTGACGCTGTAGGGCGATGCCTGATCCGCTGGCTCTAGCGGCCCCCTCCATGGCATGGCAGAGTAGCCACACAGACATGTTCGATACAGATTTCAGAGTGGCTATGCGAGTCGAGAAGATCCGTTTGTCCTCGGCTGACATGGACTCAAGGGGAGACTAGTGTATTCCTTCACCAGATCCTGCTGAAGCCTAAATCACATGGGCCAAGTAATTCAGCGCCCTTATGGAAAAGGTAGCTGAAGCAAACATCTGCTTTCGATGCAATCCATCATCCGAGACTCCTTATCAGGACGATGGACCGAAGAACTATCCTGTGCCAGTTCCTTCTTGGAGGCAGCTGCCACCACCATGGCATCTACCAGGGAACCTTTACTCCACGCTGTCCTATCCACAGAGGGACTAAGGATCTTATCTGGTCTCCTGGGGATTGGCTCTACAGTGTCCAGCTCCTTCCATGCCCTGGTAGTAATGAGGTCTACCAGGGGGTCGGCCGGAGGGGATACTCAAGAGGTAGACGGGCCTGTGTCAAACGCCTCCAGAAACACCAACTCATCCAAGGAAGGCTTTTGGGCTGACCACACCCCTTTTAGGCGTAGCATTTCCATAATGTCTCCAAAGGAGACGTCCTCGGGGTGTGACCTGGGGGAATCTTCCCCTTTCTCTAAATCGGCGTCTTCCGTGAGGGACTCGAGGGAGTCCAAGTGCCTCCTCTTACACTTACGTTTGTGAGGGACCTCCTCTGTGGGACTGTCCGAGGAGGGCTCACCAATAGGGTCATGTTCCTCCAGTGGAATTGGCTGGGGCGTCGACGCAGGCTGTCCCTGGGGCCTGATGATGGAAGACAAGCCCATCTGCGAGGGAATGGTGGCTGGATCCGTAGCATGAGCAGGGGGTCTCGAATCTCTCGAGAGAACCCTCTCCACCACGTCGAAGGCCGAAGGTGAACCGCTCTCTCTGGGTTCCATGAGCAACACCCTCGGATCCGACCTGGGGATCGGTGGAGCCAAAGCGATCGGACCCAAAAAGGAAGTGTGCTCCGACCACAATGGAGCCGAACACACCTACCTCCTTAGATCTGACGCACGGCCTCTCGGATCCGAAAAGGGATTCGACAAACTCGAGGGCAAGGCTGGTGAAGTAGCAACTACTGTCGGCGCGGACTCCCCGACTCCGAGGCTACTCTGATCAGATGTTGGCTCCGAAACCCGATAATGGATCGGAGAAGGAGCTATGTGGGGCAAAAAATGGGGCCGAGCCCGCCCCCCCAGAGGGGGGGGGGCAGGAGCACTCCCATCGGCATCTGGGCTTGGAGGAAGCGATGCATCATCCGGTCCATGTTAGCGTCCGAGAGGCTTCGTGTCGACCTAGAAGAGGCCGCCACGACGACCTCGAAGATGGCCGGGGCTCCTCCTCTGGCGAGAAATGTGGGGAACGGAGCCGAGAGGGGGAAGACCCGGGAATCTTCAGGGGAGAAGAAAGTTGTTTAGCCGGTGGGGCCGAGGGGGCAGAGTCGGCCCGCTGCTTGGGGCTCCTATGTTTCTCTCTATCCCTATCTCTCTCTCTCCTCTCTTTTCTCTTACAGTCCTTCTCTCCCTGGGAAATGGTGGGAGGTTGAGTCCCAGCCAGGGGAGATAGCACAGCTGGCTGAACAGCCACAACCACGGCTGGAGCCACTGAGGGAGAGGAGGAAGAAGCAGAATTTGCGAGTAAAAGATCTGCCAGGATCAGCTTGTCCCTCCTATCCCTCACAGCCCGGGGGTTAAAGGCTGTGTAGATATGGCAGCCCGATGATAAATGCACTACCCCCAGGCAAAGAACACACTGAGTGTGGCCATCGGTTGGGGAGAGCTTATGGCCACACTTAGAGCACTTGGAGAAAATGGCCTTAGGGCCTTCGGCCATAACAAAAACTACAACCACACACACTGACACACAAAAATATGGGGAAGGGTGAATATACTAAATTAAGCTAGGCTAATGGGTTTAAACAATCACAAACACACACCTCTCAAAATTTTTCAAAAAGTCAATAATTTAACCAATACTCACTACCTAACCGCCAGGAGCTTGTAACCCATGCTTGTTAAAGCCACGGCAAACAAGATCTGAGGACTGGAAGGAGGTATCAGGATATTATGGGTAAGGGGAACGAGCCTGGAGCTCAGATCTTTAGCTTGGAAAGCTGCCGGCTCGGATCCAAGTGGGAACAGACACCCACAGGTTGCTGATCAAATGAAGTTAACAACTTCAGATCATACTTTACGAACAAACTTTATGAACAAACCAGTCCTTTCCACCTAGAGACACTCTGTCTTTGTGGAACAGCATATGGGGGGGGGGGGGGTCATAGACAAAGCTTGCAACTCCGAAACTCTCCTAGCTGAAGTGATAGCTATTAAAAGAATTATGTTCAAAGTTAAAATTTTTAGATCACAGGATGATGCAGGTTCAAAAGGGGGAAGAATCAAATGGGAAAAGACAAAATTCAGGTCCCATGGTGCTAGAGGTGCTTTAATGGGCAGTCTTAATAGAATAGTATCCCTCAAGAAAGTTTTGCAAAGTCTGTGGGACGTCACGTTCAGCCCCGATTCACCTACACAGAAGTGTGATTGCAGCTGCACCCTCATAAAAAAGTTTTGCCAAGAACTCCTGTATGGAAGATATAAGGGCAGAGAAAGGATCAATATAATTATTCAAGGCCCGAGAAGAAAATCTCTTCCATTTGCTGATATACAATTTTCTCGTTGAAGCCTTATGAGACGAAATCAAGATACGTTTCACTGAAGGGGAAAAGTCAGATAGCGTGGCAATGTTTGGAATCGGAGCAGCCAAGCTGTCAACTTGAGGGTTTAAAGGGATGGGTGGAGTATTCCCGACGCATGAGTCAGAAGGTCTTGAACAGAGTCTAGAATCCATGGCTCCTCCTGGAGAGGAGGCCAAAGGAAGAGGAACCAGATTTGACAAGGCCAGTAAGGGGTGACAAATATCAAGGTCCTTCCCAAGGAACTGGCTTTCTGAAAAACTTTGGGTATCAACGGGAAGGGAGGGAAGAAATAGAGGAGACCTGAGGGCCAATTGTGTACAAGTGCATCCCTTGGTGATTTACCTGGAGGGGGGATTAGGGCAAGATAGCCACTGCATTTGGTGTTCATGGATGTGGCAAAAAGATCACAGCACGGCTGGCCCCATTTGTGGAATGTCATTTCCACTATCTCTTGTTTTAGGGACCACTCATGAGGCATCAGAATCACCCTGCTGAGTTTGTCCGCTATCACGTTGTATTTCCCCCGGATGAGTGCTGCTATCAGAAAACATTAGGAGGATGTCGCCCACTGCCATACTCACAGAGCCTCTCGACAAAGGGGGGTAAGATCTGGTTCCTCCTTGTTTATGTACCACACGACTGACATGTCTGTTTGTATTGCAATAGTGCCTAATGGAAGAGAGTCTTGGAATGCTTGCAACGCTAAAAGCACCACTCTCATCACTAGGACAATGATGTGCAAATGGGCCTCATGATCCTGCCAAGTGCCTTGGACTGTCCTTCCCCAATAGGAAGCGTTCATGGTCACTGTGGCTAAAGGCTGTGGAAGAACAAAGGGTCAACCTAAAGTCACACGAATGGGTGAAGCCACCAATGAAGGTCTTTCCTGTAAGATTCTGTTATAATTTGGTGGGACATGGGTAGTTCCTGCATGGACCACTGAGTGAAGAGCAGCCACTGCAGAATCCTCATGTGAAGCCGTGCCAATGGAATCAAGTTTATTGCTGCTGCCATAGTCCCTAATACTTTCAGGACTGTTCTTGCTTGAACCTCCCGACGGGCGGCGTAGTGGTGCAGCGATTAACATTGTCGCCTCACAGCAAGAGGTTCTCTAGTTCGATTCATGGCTGGGGTGCCTTCTATGTGGAGTTTGCATGTTCTCCCTGTGTTCACGTGGGTTTCCTCTGGGTACACCAGTTTCCTCCCACATCCCAAAGACATGCATCTGGAGCATTTCTCCCTGGGCTTCCGCTGAAAACAGGCTCTGTGGAACCTAGTTGGACATTCCCAGTCAACAAATGTTAAATAAATAAATAAAATAAAAACCTTCTTCTTGAAAAGTAGGTTTATGACCGAATGCTGAAGGACTTGTACTCTGGGTGAAGCTTTGCCATCATTTTTGTAGTATCTAAGCCTGCTCCTATAAAAACAATACACTGAGATGGCAATAAGGCATATTTTTCGTAATTTATATTGATCCCTAGATGACAGCACAGCTTTAGTGTGGTGTCCCTCACTTTTATTAGTAGATGCTTGGTGGTGGCAGTTAGGAGCCAGTCGTCTAGGTACAGAAATGCTCGGAACCCTAGGCATCTCAAGTGAGCCATGACCACTGCCATACATTTGGTGAGCACTCTGGGGGCTGCAGTGAGACCAAAGGGGAAAGGGCAGAGCTCGAAACTGGTAGTGACTGACTCCCAGCCGAAACTGCAAATGACTCCTGGATCACCTGTCCATTTTTATGTGGTAGTACGCATCCTGGAGGTCTATAGAGCACATCCAATCGTCTTGTCTCAGAAAAGAGAGAGTACTGACTGCAGTGTTACCATCCAGAGCTTTGACTTTCTTATTGATTTGTTTAATTTGTTGAGATCCAGGATGTGTCTCCAGTCTCCTGTTTTCTTTGGAACTAAAAAGAATCTTGAGTAAGTTCCGGATCCTATCTTGTCTGTGGGGACTGTTTGGATGACTCTTTTGTCTAGCAACTTCTGTATTTCTAGAGTTGACTGTTCCCTTTGACTGGGTGGAACATCCAGGATTTTTTTTAAGTTTGGGACAGGGAAAGAAAAGGGTATGGAGCAACCTCTGGATACAATGCTTTGTAGTCATTTGTCTTCTGTTATTTTTAGCCAGGCTGCTGGGTACATAAATAAGTGACCCAACTGCCTCTAGAGATGGACAGGTGGGCCTCCTTTCAGGAGCATAGGAAGGACTTGCTAAGGAAAGAATACCCGTCGCCCTGATTCTGCAGACCCCCTCTGCCACGTAGCCTGCATCTTCCATTATTGCTTCCCCCTCTGCCCCTGGGGGGAAGAATCACCATGTGTGCCCTGAAAAACACTCAGGGATTTTCGGAACCACATTTTTCCTCCCTTTTGACCTTTTGGATAAGGTCTAGAAGATAGGAAAAAACAGACTCCTACGGCAGAGAGAGTTTTCCTTCTTGTTCACACCTGGTTAATGTGTCTTTGACTTTAGGCCCGAACAAGGACAAGACATCGAAGGGGGCGTTAACAAAAGAAGATTTGAAAGGCTTTAAAAAGTCATACAGGCACATCAAGGAATATTGCCTTAGGGAAATTCCTAAACCTGCTGCCCTACTTGCTCCATCAGTTACATAAGAAATAGGTCTCATGAAGGAGTTTACCAATAAATTTAAGGTGAAGAGTTGGGAAGAAACCTTTTCTGTTACCCCCTCAGCTACTGAACCCTGGAGAGTATCTTCTAGCTCCTTCAAAAGATCTCTCTGCAATCTGGTAAAATGGGTGAAATAATTCAGAGACCCGTGTGCAAAAGTCACTGAAAAAAAGGTGCGCTTTCCGTATCTGTTCATCGTACAAGACTCTGTTTGGAGGATGGACAGAAGAGGACATCTCTGACAGTACCTGTTTTTTGGTGTCAACCGCCACCACCACCACAGCATCTACTGGAACACATTATATAAGAAAATTTTTATCAGTGAGGGATGTAATGAATTTATGTGGCCTCCAAGGGACAGGCTCCACTGAGTCTGGAGACTCCCACGCCCTTCAACAAATTAGGTCCATCAGCTCATCAAAAGGAGGATACACCTAAGTTAGGAGGTTAGGAGGGTGGTCTAATGGTTAAGGTGTTTGCCTTACAAACACAAGGTGCAGGGTTTGAGTCTCACAAGGGATAATTGGCTAGGCTTAAAATGGCTCGCAAGGACAGCTGGCCTAGTACTAATCTATGAACCTATGAAGTGGTGGAAGGGTGAGACCCAAAAGCCTTCAGGTAGACAGACTCCTCAGAAGGATTGATGGGCTTCCAGCCACCTCTCTGCTTAAGTATTTCTAGGATGTCTGCAAAACAGACATCCTCAGAGGGTGACCGTGGGGTGCCTTCTAACTCATAGGTCTGTGTCAGATGTGACAGACTCCTCTGGGGAGTCTAAGTGCTTCCTTTTACATAGTCTCTTACAAGGGACCTCTTCAGAAGATTATTCTGGAGAGGTTTTGGAAGAGAGGGGTTCACCCAATGGGGCATCCTGAGGCCCAGGGTCTCTGCGTCTCTGTGGATACAGTGGTGCCGAGACAGATATCGGTGCCTTTGGGGGAGGAATGACTGGACCTGAAAGAGGAGCTGCCTGTGGAGACAGCATTTTCCTTATCACCTCTAAGGCCCACCAGCCCTGATCCGAGAAAGCTCCCAGCTCTGAAGAATCAGAAGACATCCCTGGAACCAAGGGGGTTGGCTCCAAGGCCGATATAGGAGCAGAGCTCACCCATGCCGAAGCCCCAAGAGGCTAGTTTTTTTCCGACAAATGTCCGATCCGACTGTCATCTCCAGACCCAACTGGAGAGCGTCAGCTCTTAGACTCAACAGAGGACGTCGGAGCAGCAGTCGGGGCTGAAGATCCTGGAATAGGTCTCGATTCCGACAGTTCCACTCTGACCAGCTCCAGACATTCCAGTTCCGAAGTCCCGAGTCGGATCAGAGGAGGAATTGATGGTGATAGGGTAGGCTTAGTCAGTTCCAAAACCCTCTGGGTTGACTCCGACAAAAGTTTGGCAAGTGGCAGTATCCTCAAAAGTCTCTGCACCACACACACAGTCCATATCATCTGAAAGGCTCCTGGAGGATCGAGTGGAGGGGACAGGAGATCTTGAAGCTTGTAGATTTGGAGATCTCAACATTGGAGAAACCGGTTCCAGTTCTGGGCACCGGTTCCAAACTTGAAAACCCCAATGGTTCCAGCACTGAAGCAGCTGAGGTGGAAGACTTCCCGGGCCCAACAAGCTTTGGGTTCAGTGAAGAAATCTTTGGAAACTTTTTAGTTGGCTCAGACTAAGCCTCTAATGAACATCTTTTACCTGATCTTTCAGATTTAGAAGATCGGGAAGAGGTCTGTTTGGAAGGGCTCTGACCTTCTCCTATACCTTCTGAAAAGGACGTTTTTAATAACCCCCCCAAGCATCATCTTATTCTTCCTTTCAAGAAAGACCCTGTGGCTAAAAGAATGGCAAATGGCATAAGATTCTTGAAGGTCTACTGGTCCAAGACAGTACACGCACACAGTATGACAAGTCAGTTACAGACATTTTCTGACTGCATTTTGTACATTTCTTAAACCCTGAAGGTTTAACATTTTTGAGCTGTTTTGACATCTTAACAGTGTGCAAAAATCAAGCTAGTAGAAAGAAATTGGCACTACAACTACTATATATATTTATTATATATAGGCTAAACACATGGTATTATATCTATATCGATTTTAAACACTAAGGGTAAAGCCCTCAAATTTAAACAGGCCAAACAGCCCTCTCAGTTAAACTATCTAGCTTAATTAAAGATGGAACTAAATTTAAAACGGCTCTCTAAAAATGAGCTTGTCAACAATTATTTTAAACATACGTGCTAAGGGAAAAGCCGGGATAGGGTTGGAAAGGGCCTTGAGAAAAAATGACGGCCAACAATCAAGCAGCAAAGGCAGTGAGCACAGCAAACCTGCTAAAAAGGTAATTAACTAACTCTAAAAAGGAGAAAAAAATTGTAATATTAAGAAGAATAAACAATTAGACAGATGAGCCAGTATGACGCACACTATCTTAAGTGGCAAACGAGATCTGGGGGAGTTTCCTAGAGCATCATGGGATAGGGTATCAGCCACGAGCTAGTGGAAGACCTGGAGCTTTTGTACAAGACAAAGTCGGAACGGAGGATCGGTTCCGAACACAACCAGTACAGAATGAAGGTGAGATAGGACAACATCACATTAATGGTTTCATTTTAATGGTATTAGAGATCCAGACGAGGATGTCTTCCAAAATGGGTATGGTATTGCCAGGGGGTATATATAGAACTATATTCTTTTCGATTTAACTTCAGAAAAGCAATAAGAATGTTGGCATTCAAGAACTGTGGAATAATATTGGAGTACAGAGTTATGTTGTAGGTGAGAGTGAAAAGGAAAACAATACCACCTCCTTTTTTGTGAAGTCTGTCTAACCTTATGGTGTTGAAATTCAGAATCTTTTATATTAGATATGAGCAGGTCTCGGTAGCAGCAGCAATGTCTGGTTGATTATGAGATATACATAAATACAAAAAGGAGCAGAGTTTCCAGCAAAAACAACACCAGGGTGAAAAATCAAGTGATTTATTCCTGGTACCTCGGCCTTTCGCCTTCAAAGGTATACAAAACATCATCATCAAACCCCCCTATTTTATATCATCCAAATACAATTAAGGTTAATGAATACACTTCATTCAATTAACCCTATAACTGAACATCAAGAACAATCAGCAACTGGATTTGTTAATCAGACACAAAAAATGGATGCAAACAGTCTGTTGTATTAAGCATTCATTAGGTAACTCATTTTACATATAACTTGATATAAAAGCACAATAATATAAAGTGCATATCATTTAAATATTCATGTTTCCCACTACATAGAATGTTTTGGCTCATAAAAGAAAAAATTAAGCCGAGACATTAATGATTTTCAGAGTAATTCAGTTTACACTGTGAGGCCAAATAAGCGGTTGGGCAGATTCAGGAGTCGGGGTGGTACTTCCCGCAAGAGGAAACCACGTGAGTCTTCCCTTTCCTCAGTTGAAACAAGCATTGGCAGCAAAAAAAGTGTCTCATTTGAAGAAGTCTCTTTGCTTTGAGGGAAATAAGTAATGAACAAAAAAAAATTAACAGTAGAAGTACATTCCCCCAAACAGAGGCAAACAGGGAGTTATAACCAAAAAGGTTGACAGAATGGAGGCTACAACAATGACAAAATACAGAAGTAAGAGAAAATTTAACACTTGTAACCAGCTTTACAGACTGTAATTTATTGTCTAATGTTCCACTTTACAATGAGAATGTGAACCTGGAGAGTTTTGGAACTCATACTATATTTCAAGTTTCTAACATTTTCTAACTCCCTGGTGGTGTTTTTGCTGGAAGCTCTGCTCCTTTGTGTTTATGTACATGATTATGAGATACCCAGGTGAGAAAGTTGGTTATTTTATTACAAATATTTTGGAAATTGAGTGCAATAATATTTAATGATTTATAGGAGTTATGGGGGTTAGTTATAGTTGTTAAGTTAGAAGAAGTAGGTCCTGAATTAGGGTGGATATCACCACAAAGGAGTAAGTTTGAGAATCTAGAGGAATAAAAGGATGGTAGATGGTTTCTTTTTGATCTGCTGAGGTGATACTGATGGTACAAGGTGGTACGTTTTGACAGGAAAAAATTACTAAATTTGAGGAAGAGCAGAGGACTTATTTGAAATATGTCGAACTCCTTTTGTCCCATTTCTCTATACCTCCTGGCTATTTTATGTCTTCTTACTCAGAACGTAGCTTGTTATACTAAAATAAATAAATAAATAAATACATAAATAAATAATGTATGGTAAAACTGTTTAATATGACTGCCATTGTTACTTTAACAGACACCATTTTAAGAACCTTGTAATTTGAAGTTCTATTTCTACATTTATTTTATGTACTATTATTTCTTTGTAATATTTGTTATATGGTATGTCAAATGTAAAAATCTATGTAAACTTTCTTGGAGCTTTTCTCTCTGGGTCTCCACTGAAAACAGGCTTCTGGACCAGTCAGACACTACCCAGTTAATGAAATAAATAAAGAAATAGGCCAGGAGATATATTAGGGTAGCTGTTTGATCGGCTGGGTAGGAATACTGTGACAGATGTAGGCTTAGGGGGAAAAGAGGTAGGGCTAAGTGCTGTGAGATGTGATAGGGTGAAATAAAAAATAAACAACATACTTATGCGCGACATTAAGGGAGATGGAATGGAGTAGCTATAGTGAAGAAGTTGGAATACAGTTAGGCAGAAGTAGAGGTAAGAGTATAGTGGGATACAGTTGAGGAGATATGTGTACTGTGAGAAAGGAAGTAAAGTGACCAGACTGAGAGTTAAGATTAGCCAGAGACGCAAGAAGAGGAGAGAAAGAGTGATAAGATGTGAGAAGTTAGTGTTTGGAATATTTGAGGATAGGAAGGGATAGTAGTAGGGAGAGAATTGGTTATGGATGTGATGTGTGTTAAGAGATATCATGTGAAGGTGTAGTGTGGTGGAGACAAGAGAGCAGGAATGGATGGAGGGGGAAAAAAGGCAGTAACAGAATAAAGGTTAATGGTCTAGACAAGGTAGGGAGGTAATTGATGTCGAAGCCGAAATGGCGAGTTTAACACTAGTGGGCAGAGTTATGTGATACAAGTTTTGGAGTACTGGGGGTGGATGGGAATTGGGAGTAGGATAGTACAATAGACTGAGCCCAAGCATAGCAAGGGCAAATGGAGCAGGCAGCACCTGATCTGTGATAAGTGCAACTGGAGAAAAACTATCAGTAAGACAGCTCAGGCAGTACATATGTTTCTAGAAAATATATCAGAGGTGGTGAGATGATAATATTCAGAATGCTGTGATTAAAGTGCTGTATTACGAGTTTAGTACCAAACACGATTAGCTGATATAAAGGTAAAATTATAGTGTAGCAAATAGGGGGCTACTTATTTCAGCTAGGTCAGAAAATCACAAAAGTGATTAAGAAGGTTGTTACCTACTGGGTTATGATAGCGAATATCTGAAATACATGAGAGAATAAAGAAGCTACTCTATCTATACTGCTAAACAGTTGAAAAGTGTTGAGTTTAAAGGCATGAAGTATATTATTACTTGGGCTTCGAGCCGATTAATGGAAAGCCATGTCTGGGGAACACAGCTATGCCATCGCTAATAATAAATGCCATATGCTATATAGGTATCCTGCTACTAAAAAAAAAAGTTACTACATTAAACTGTAGAAATGGGAAGTATACATGTCTTATTTGTTTTTATTTCGCCCACAAAAAGAGCTGGATGTAATGATTTGACTGTATGGATATCTGCTTCCCTGAATTCTATTGGTGGACAAGGACTACTGAGTGAGTTGAGCAAAGGGTCCTTAATTCCTATTAAAATAATTATATAGGAGAAAAGATGAGACAAATGCTAAAATATGCATAACATATTAGACACAGAGTTACACAAATATTATGCAACATAATTACCTGCTGTGATGACCCACCACTGGACCAGTAATCAAGGAGCCTCAATCCTCACCGCTGGCACCAGTGGGAGATGTATACGGGGAGGATGACAAGTACACACAGTATTTCTAGATGCAGCTCTCTGCATCAAGTGCAATTTCCCTTAAGAGCACACAAGAGACCACAGTCTGTCTGGGGCTGGTTACGCTCTCTCTTTCTCCAAATCCACAATAAGACTCCCCACTGCCACAGCTATAGAGCTGAGATCTCAGCTGAGTGTCCAAGCCAAGACCTCCACAGCACCCCCTCGATCCAACCAGTGCTTCGTGCCCTTGCCCAAGTAGCAGACACACACACTCTGAGGTCGATTTACACACACACACACACACACACACACACACACACACACACACACACACAGACACACACACACACAGACACACACACACACAGACACACACACACACAGACACACACACAGGTCTACTTCAGAAGACTGACAAACCAAAACAATGAAAATTCAAAATACTGAACACATTTTTAATGCCAAAGGCAAGCCCCCACACCCCCTGCCAACTATATATACCAACTCCAAGATCGCTCAATAGTGAGAACGGGCAAATTATATCATTCAGTATTTTGAATTTTCAGTCTTTGGGATTCAGTCTTTTGTTTTTTCAGTCTTTTTAAGTAGACCCATATATAAAATATATACAAACACAGATACATATATATGTATCTACGTATACTATATATATATGTATATGTATATACATACATATATATATATATATATATATATATATATATATATATATATATACACACACACACACACACACACACACACATATATATATATATGTATTTGTGTGTGTGTGTAATACCAAATCTCTTGAGAATGATAAGGAAACAAATTCAACGCCAATGGTTTGAGTGCTTTCTTTCTATAGTTTAATGACAGAACTTCAACCAGAATACAAAGAACATTAGAATCAATTTTAAATAATAAAACACAACCAAATTAAAAATCTTAATGACATCAGCAACTACTTCACTTTCTACCGGTTCAGTCTCAAAATACATTTAATGTTGAGATTCTCATTCAAATCGGGAAGTGCATCAGCTTTCAGTAAAATCTGCCACCTTAAATCTACATCACCAATAAAAATCCATTAACCTAACACTTCAAAATTTAAAATCTTTATAACTGAACAATTACTGCTGTGCCTCGCCAAAGCATTTCTAAAATCCCTGTTTTTCATAGCCTAAATACAATCCTTAATCCGGTCACTTAATTTTGTTTTTCCCAGACAGTATGCTCCACAGCTGGAGCGTACTCCTAAATAAACTACATTATTAGTTGAACAGTTATAGAAGTCCCCCATTTTGATGCTAAATTACAACACACAATGTTACGTTTTATATACATGTATGTATTTACAACAAACGTAGTGACCACACCTGAACATACCGGCAATATTTTGATTTAACTGACCTGTACCACTTTAAGTGTGATTTAAAATATTCTTTAAAGTACTGTCTTTTTATAACAAAATGAAGGTTTTATTCCTAAGTTTTTAACCAGTTCCTGATTCCCCTGTATAATGGACCCAGTTCCTTTCAATAATATTTCTCATTTCAAACAATCTAATGAAATGGCTAAGAGGAACCTGGGTACCTTATGTTGAAAACCATACCTCAAAATAGGCCGGTATGTAGTACTTCTGCCCAGACTGACTTCTAATAAGAATTTATCTATTAAATCAAAGGGATAATTTTGTTCTAAGAAAAGGGTCTTTGTCATCACTAATGATCCTGCTTAGGTGAATAGATTGCCCCTTAACTATATTATACTTCATAAAGGTAGGGTGTTGATCTGAAAAATACAAATAATTGTTAGTAAAGCTTTTCTTTCTATGAATTTTAGACCAGAAACAAATTAGTCCGGTATACTCAAGGTCAACATCTAAAAAAATTAACGTTAAACCCCTTGCCAGAAATAGTAAATTTAAAAAAAGTATACTGGGCTCCAGATCTATTAAAAACTCATACAATTCAAAAGTTTAATTTGCTGATTGTGCTGCTAATTATGGTTTCACTTTTTTCCTCTAAACCACCAAACTACACTAATATGCCTGTTTCCATAGAACATTTTGGGTGGTTTCAAAAATGGTTGAAATTTGTTTCCTCTATAAATTTTGACGTGGTAGACTCATTATTGGAATTAAAGCTCATCAAAAAATTGAATCTGGCAGTTTATTTTGAGGACAACACTGTAAAGCAGGGCAAGTGTTAAAGAAGAAAAGTATTTTTAACCCTCAATTGCATCCGATTAGCAATGTGTTGGAAAAGGCCATAACACAAGAAATTTATAAATTACATATTAACAAAAATAACCAGAGTTATCTGAATCTTTATGTAAATACTCAACTATCCATGTTATGAAACCAGATAAGGGTGTGGGCATATCCGATGCATTGGAATATTATGGCATTATGTCCAACATCCTCAATGACACTGAAACATATACATATGTTTCTAGGAATGAAGTAACTATAGCCTATCATAGGATAAATGCTCTTCTAGGTAAGAGTCTAGTTGAAGAAAGAATTTCATTGGAGAAATATAATGCCTTAAAAGTGGAGAATTCTACTGTCCCCACCATATCTGGCATACCAAAGATACATAAAATGTCCAACCCCCCCCTTTAAACCGAAAGTTTCTGCACAGGGATCAAAAACAGTTTACAATCACAATTTCAAATGAAGGTTCGGCGACCTTGGGATGTCGAAGTACAGTTGGCTGAATCCCATGTTGACAGATCTTCATTTAGGAGTGTCCCGGTTCACTGAATGCACACTGCATTCGCACATATGAGGTTGATCTTACAACTAGAGATCGCTGTACTGTGGGGATTGGGAAATTTACCCTTTTCCCCACTGTAGTGCGATCTCGGAGTTGGAATATATAATTTGTAGGGGGTGTGGGGAGGTACAGCGGGGCTTGCCCCCCTGCAAAAATTGTCACATCATCTGATGTGCAGTGTCAGACTGCAGTCTTCAGATGTTGAGAAAAGTTGAATTCACAACAGGAAGTTTGTTTGCGACCTTCTGACCTTTTCGACATTCAGAGTCTAAGTTCTTAGTCGATATTTAAGGTAGGTATTTATTTTTGACTGTCAAATGCATGATAGTAAACCATCAAAAACTTACCCTATAGCAGTAGTCATCGAATGATGGTTAAAACAAATATATTGAGCTGTTCCTCATTTGATTATTGAATCTTCGTTTTTTTTTTTTTTTTTTTTAGGGTGGTTGAAGCAGGATATTTGGGAAAAAAACTGATTTTCCTCATTATCGATGTAATCGATTTGCTGTCATTACCAAACAGGAGGGGGATGGAATCCTTCCACAATAGTATTATTAAATATACTAAATTTTCGAATGACAAAATTAATTTGATGGTTGGCTTAATGTCCATAGCACTGGACAATAATTACATCTATTTTGAAGGAGAATTGTTCAAACAGGACAGAGGAGTAGCAATGGGCACGTCTATATATGCTAAACATGGTATTACTGGACTGGGAACATAAATTTGTTTTCCAATTTACATATTAGAATATTAGTTTATATGCACAGTATTTGGACATAATTATTTTACGGAATTGGCCTGAACACACTATACACACGCTTCTACATTACTTAAACCACACTTAAAATTATATGTAAATTTAAAAAAATCTAAACAGTAACACAATAAATTACTTGCATACTCATATTATGCATACTGATAATGGTTTTAAATCAAAGGTTTTTAGGAAGTCCACTTTTAGAAACACCTATTTAGATTTTATGAGCTGCCACCCTCTATCACAAAAGAAGAGTTTAGTCAAAGAGCAATGCATAAGGGTAGCCACCGAGTTGGCTAAATCGGTTAATATGTTTTCAGCAAGAGGATACATCGCTACTTTAGTCAACGAAAGTAGAGGTTATGTTGAATAGGGGTGAGGAGTAATTTCAAACCCCTTTTAGGGACAGGGCTAATCATGGATTCATTGTAGTTAGAGGTGAAGAACTTTGAAAGAGCATTAGTATTACAGTATAGTCCCCAATGCCCAGAAATTAAAAACACTGAAGAAAAACTGGAACATCTTTAAGGCCAGTCCAGTAATTTTTAATATATTAGGGCCTGATATGCAACTTATTTACAACACAGGGTGCAATTTTAAGAAATAATTTGAAAATGGGCACAATTATATCAGACATGGTGATCTGACTAACTTTGGGACTTCAAGATGTGGTATATGTGCAGGCAATATCCCTTTATTTATTAACATAAAGTGCTTATTTTAAAAAGTGGCATGTGTTCCAGTGTGCAATTTTGTAGGGGGGATTGTTCTTCAAAAATAGTAGTGTACTTAGCTAAATGTTTAGGGGGAATATTGGATCAAATTAAACTAAATCCATGTGGTTGTGACGTCAAGACATTACTAGAGAATAAAGATGAGTTGGCAACTCAAGTTGCAAGCTACATCCCCTTCCAGGTTTAAATGAAAACACTTCAGTTAGGCTAGTTTTACAAATGAGAGCTGTCAAATTGTAATTAATTAATTTTATGAGTTTTTTTATCTGCAACATAGTTTTATATAGTAATATACTTTCATACATTTTACATATTTGTTTTAATATTATACTTAGTGACTCATTTTTAGTGACACTCTTTTTAGATAACTGACGTATTTTTAAATTAATCAATCTAGTCAAGGGCTGTTACATGAAAAGTTTCAATTGCAGTGATGGTTTTTCATTCTAAAAAATCATTGTTTTAGCAGAACAAAAGTGCTCAGTCTGTATTGTTTTCACTTTATTTTATTAAACTGCTTGAATTTTTTCATCTGTGGATCCTTGGCATCTGGCTTCCTGCATTATTTTCCTGTGTCTTAGCAGTTTTACAGTAACACTGCACTTGTGTTTTATTTGGAATTATTTTTTTTTTACCTAATATCATTAATTGCATCAATACCCTGTGGGAAATCCATGTGTGTACTCCCCATAGCCAATGTGGGATCATAACCAAGTAGAAAAAGAGGTGTTAAACCTTTATAGGCCACAATTTCAGGCATCAATCATTTATTTCTTGTGTGAGACTTCTAAACTACTCACACTCCCAAATTAATATTCAGTCAATCTCGCAACAAATGACAACTTGATGAAACAGTCCAAAGAAAAGTCGAGCCAGTTTTGCAGGAATATAAAATTTTTGAAGAGGCACTGAAACCCCAAAACTTGTAACTTCCAGGACTTTGTTGCAAATCTAAGGATTGATAAAAGTGGTAAACTAGGCATCCCAAGGGATGACCATCTGGAGAGTTCTCTCCCATCTTGTCCTATATTTGTCCATCAGTAGTTTTCTATTATTCATCATCGTAGTGTACACTTTTAAAATTAGGCCTCTGCAGGAAGCCTCACCTAACTGCAGATTATATTTCATGAGGGCCAGTCTTTCTCTTCCGCTTCCAATAGAAACTTTCTCTATCATTTGACTAAAAGCCCACAGAGCTGCATCTTTTGCATTGTCCTCTGCCTGAAAGTCCTGAAAACTCATTCTGTTATTCTTAACCTTAAGCTGTTCTCAAAAATAAAGGCATCTAAGCTGCCTGATGTGGTGACAGAGTAAAGGCTAGCCCACACCATAGCCAGGGTTTATCTAATTGGGGTCAGAGATAATATCCAGTTTACTGTGGCAGAGTTTACAAAAATGTTCTGGGCTGATTTAAACATCACGTTCACCATCTCAACATATGTACCTGATGGCAAGTGTGCCTCCCTGAAGCAAAATGTTATACACATCTGTTACCCCCCCCCCCAATCAAGCTAACAAAATAGCTTTCTACATGAGGGAAGGGAAAGAGTTGGTCAACAGCTTGCCTCACGATCCATCGGGGGTACCACCTTCCAATTAATGGGACAAAGTTAAGTGATCAGGACAAAGTTGAGCGATCAGATGTGATTCATGGTTTACCTCCATCCCAGATAAATAAAGACACTGTGCATTTTAAATTCATTAAAACACTCGGGGAAAGGAATACTGCATGGTACATACAGAGCTAGGGAAGCACAAAACATGCAATCATGCATATGCATTATCCAAAGTCCAAACACAACCCTTCCCATACCTTCATGTACTGCTTTGATTTCCATAGGGCTTCCAAATACATCCAGGCCACCACAGTCTTTATAGACTAGCACAGCCTCAACCTCAAACATATCACTTTGCTTTCTGTACAAAAAGATATTATAAAGCAGCATATCTGGCACAGGTGTATAGTTGATATTGACTTTTACCCATATTAACGGAATATTTTATGTTAACTGTTTTATACTGTTTTAACTGTATTTTTCATTGCTAGATACTGTTTCATTACTCTAATTGCATGTTTACTTAACTGTAAACTGCTTTTTCATACTGAGAACTGTATTTTCTGTTTGTGAGTGCTGTAGCCGAGCTTTTCTGTGCATTTTTGATTTTCTGAGGTTTCTGTGTTCTACATCTAGGAACTGTAATAGTGTGCATTACTATAATTGTCTGTTTACAGTTAAAAGCATTCTCTAGAGTCTGCTTTTGCTCCTTGATCTGTTTAAAACTTTAATTTAGTGGCTACAGCTAGGAACTGTAATTTTTCCCACCCACTCTCCCTAGTGTTGTGGTGTTCTTATACTTGGTGGCTTTGCAGTTGCCCACCCATACTGTATATTTGATCTGTGACACTCCTCCCAGTCTAGTGTCATTAGTTCATTCAATCTAACAGAGAAAATTTGTGAAGGCCAACCCACTCAGATTCTTAATGTTGAATTAACTTCTGTTCCAGCTTTCTTCATTTCCACTTTTACTGAAAAAAAAAATTCTAAGCTTGCGTCCCCCGTTTCCTGTGGTAGGTCTTGTCCAGATACGGATTTGCTGTGTCCAGGACTGTTTGTGAGCTCCTGAGCTCCCCCCTCCCACTTAACTAGGGTTAAACTATTCCTGGCACCATAAAGTCTTTTATTCAAATTTTCCCCTGCAACTAGCCAGCTTTTAAGTTTTAGCACTCAAATCTGTTTCTTTGAGCTCAGCACTAGTTCAGAACTCAATGTAACCACTAAATAAGTTACAAATTACTACAGCACTCAACTTTCCTCACTTGTCTAGAGGAAAACAGTTTTTAGTACTTAATAAATAAGCACCTATTCAGGCATGTCTAAAGGTCAGCTCCTGGTGTTTTCTCCTGTCTACCTGATGAATCTGGGCATCTTGGGACAATGCAGCAATTGCCTCATGTACACAGACAACCCTCTCCTCCTACCACCCAACACTACGACCTGTGAGAGATGCACTTATATAGCCAAATTGGAAGCAAAGCTCTCTTCACCGAAGACTGGACTAGACAATCAAGAGGAGAAGGTAAACACTTGCACCGCACCACACTCATCACATAGTCCCTCAAAACCTACACAACCAAAACACACACACAGAAGCACAAAACACACACCTACATTCGCAAAGGCTCTCAGTAATAACCTGCCCAAACAACCTGCCCAAACAACAGAGACCTCCAAAGCAGAAATGCAAGCAACCTCCAGCCCACAACACAACTCAAATGACACACAGCCCACATACTCAGTGCGGCATTCAACTACAGCCCATAAGGCATAACGTACCAAACACTCTAGTCATAGATGACTCTATAGTCAGGCACACTGATGTTCCACTCACCAGGCTAAACAAGGAAAAGGTTACTGTCAGGTGCCAGGATCCGCCACATAACGCACGCACTCAGGTCACTCCACAAGTACAAATATGACTCTGTCATTGTCCATGTTGGTGTGAATGACTTGAGACGTACCTCCCTGGACTACATGAAAAGAGACATGGATGAGCTCTCCGATCTTGTAGCCCAGGCAGGTATGACCCCAGCCCTGAGTAGCATCCTGCAATCACCCAGAATGATACCACAGTACAAGGACAAAATGATTGACTTTAACAAGTGGCTAAGCTTCTGGTGTCATTCTAAGGGATGACATGATCGACAGGCCACACTTCTTTGCCAGAGATGGTCTGTACCTATCGCCCTTGGGATTCGGATACTGGCAAAGGCTCTTGCCACCCCTGAGTCTTTCAGCTTTTCCTAGTTAGGGGTCGCCACAGCGGAACTCCGGTCCATTAATGATTGGTAGTTGATTTTTACGTACAGAGTTACCAGCTCTGACGCACAACCTTCAAGGAAGGTACGCCCATTCACACATGTCTCTACGCAGAAGACGCTCTAGCTGAGAATCGAACCGGACAGCGTCTTTGCTACCGCAGCACCAAGTGTCTTTTTTAGGAAAGGTTCAAATGACAAATTCACCACCGTAACAGGTACAAGCAAGCAAAATCTGAGGGTAATGCTACTCAGTGCTAGAAGTCTAAACCTCAAAATGCACTCACTCGAGGCACTCCTTAAAATGGAGAACATTGACATCTGTGCAGTGACAGAGACCTGGTTCAAAGCTCCAGACAGCACCCCTGCATTACCAGGCTATAATTCACACCACACCTTTCGGCCACTAAACCCAGACCGAAACACTAAAGGTGGAGGCGTGTCCATATTCATTAGGGATATCCACACCTCCAAGCTAGATGCTCAGCATAATGCATCTGAAATTATCCAAGTTCAACAAACTCTGGGCAAAACCGCAATCCAGATTGTAGCTTGCTACAGACCCCCCACCATGCCCCAGGATTCCCACTCCTCTTTTCTTCATACACTGGAAAATATTAAGGTACAACCCAACACTCTAATAATGGGCGATTTCAACTACCCTACCATTAACTGGGAAAACTACTCATGTACCAACTCTTTTGCTCAACGTTTTCTGGAAATCATCAATTCCAATGCCTTGGATCAACTTATCCATAACCCCACCAGGGCCAGCAATATCCTAGACCTGGTCATCACCAACATGGGTGACCGGTGTTCCACACCAGAAGTCAGCTCCTCGTTGGTCAGATCCGACCACAAGCTAATCACCCTAGACATCCACATCCTGCTCCCACCCCCCATTAAGAAAACCGTAAAAAATGTCTCCAAAGCCAATTTCAGGCTTAAGACAAAAGTGGCAAACTTCACGCCAATAGAGGTAAAACTGCTGAATCTTACACAAATGCACTTTATAAGCACTTACACGAGTGCATGGATCGTGCTATCCCTAATAGAACCAAGATGCTATCCTCCAAAAAAAGGAAGCCAATCTGGTAGTCTTCTGCCATAAACAAACTCTACAACAGAAGAAAGAAACTGTTGCAAAGAAAAGAGTAAAATCCCATGACTGGAGGAAATCCCTGGTCAGCCTCAGTAAGAAGCTGAGATCCCTCATAAAATCCTCCAAAGCTAGTTATGAAAACAAAATCGTCACTGATTCTAAAGACAACCACAAAGCATTCTATAGCTATGTCAAGAATCTCAATGGCAACACTCAGATCTGCTCTGAGTTACAGCACAATGACACTAAATATACAGAACCAACTGATATTGCCAACATCCTGGCAGATAGGTTCAGTGCTAACTTTACCCCTCTCTCACCCCCTAAAGGGCCCATCTTTATACAGGAAGAATGCAAAGTTCTTGTAATCATGACTGCACAGGTAAAAACCTCACTCTCCAAAGCCAAGAACACAGCATCCATGGTACCTGACAACATCCCAGGCTGCCTTCTACACGAACTACAGAATGAACTGGCACCCCACCTAAGTACCATTGTTCAATCATAGCCTCACCTCAGGCTTTGTGCCCACTGAATGGCGCACCGCAACGGTTATCCCACTCCACACAGGGAGGGGGCCACAACAGACCCCGGGAACTACCGCCCCATTAGCCTGATGAGCCTGGTCTGCAAGGCCATGGAACATATCATCGTGGAACTCATAAACAAAGACACTGGAGATCTCCAAACTCTGGACCCCACACAGTTCAGGTTTGTAAAAGGCAGATCATGTCTCCTAAACCTGATAGACTTCTTTGAAGTAGTCACCAAAGCCATAGATGAGGGTAAGGTAGTT
>NC_056744.1:1396422180-1396444418 GCF_019279795.1 Protopterus annectens
CATGAATCCTGAGGTGAGGCTATGATTAAGCATGACACTTAGGTGAGGTGCCAGTTCATTTTGTAGTTCATGCAGTACACAGCTCGGTATGTCGTCTGGTCCCATGGATGCTGTATTCTTAGCTTTGGAGAGTGCATTTTTATACCTGTGTGGCCGTGATTACTGGCATTTGGCAATCTTTTGGTATCGAGATGGGCCCTTTAGGAGGTGAGGGGGGGTGAAACTGGCACTAAATCGATCTGCTAGGATATTGGCAATATCCTTGGGATCAGTATATACAGTGCCATTCTGTCATAGCTCAGAGAATATCTGAGTATTGCTATTTAGATTCTTGACGTAACTATAGAATGCCTTGTGGTTGTCCTTAGAATATTTGGCAATTTTATTTTCATAACTAGCTTTGCAGGATTTTATGAGGGACCTCAGCTTCTTACTGAGACTGGTAAGGGAGTTTTTTGTATCCTGGGATTTTCCTTTTTTCTGTAACATTTTCTTCCTTCTGTTGTATAGCTTGTTTACGGCAGGGGACCACCAGACTGGCTTCCTTTTTTTGCAGGAAAGCATCTTGGTTCTATTTGGAAAGGCATGATTTATGCAGGAGTGGATATGCTCGTACAGTGCCTTAGTGTAGGATTCGGCAGTCGAACTTTCAGTTCCAGTCTGCATGGGTGTCATGAAGTTTGGTTGGCTATGGAGAAGTTTTTTATGGAGGTTTCCCTACTGGGGGTGGGGGTGGGATGTGGACGTCAAGGGAGATTAGTTTATGGTCAGAACTGACCAGCAAGGGGGTGACCGCTGGTGTGGAGCATCAATCTCCCATGTTAGTAATGACCAGGTCAAGGATATTTGAGCCCCTGGTTGCACTATGGATTAGTTGGTCCAGGGCACTGGAATTTATGAATTCCAAGAACCATTGGGCAAAGGTGTTGGTACCCGAGTAGTTTTCCCAATTAATGGCAGGGTAGTTGAAATCACCCGGTATTAGGGTGTTAGGTTGTATCTTAATATTTTCCAGTATGTTTAAAGAGGTGTAGTGAGAATCATGGGGCATGGTGGGGGGATCTGTAGCAAGGTACAATTTGGACTGCAGTCTTATCTAATGTTAGTTGCACCTGTAATATTTCAGAAGCATTGTGTTGGGCAACTAGCCTGGAGGTGTGAATATATATATATATATTTTTATCTACACACACAAATATATATTAAAAAAAAAAATTATATATATATATATATATATACATACACATATGCATACATATCTATATCTATAGATATCTATATATATATATATATATATATATATATATATATATATATATATATATATATATATATATATAGATATATAAATGGGAACACTTTATAAGCTCAAAATACTGAAATGTCGAAATAAAGAAATTATGTTCTTACCATAATGTTCCATGCGAGTTGTTCATCTCGCCTTTGTTCTTTACACGTGGGTTTGGAGCCGAGTCGGCCGCTTTCCAAGCTCAAGATCTTAGAGTAGCTCGAGGCACAGTCCCTATCCCATGATGCTCTCCTACCAACCCCAGATCTAGTTTGCTGAACCAGCAAGAAAAAAAAACACACTAAGCAACCAATTACAAAAAAAATGTACATAGTACATAACTATTTACAATAGCTAAACAATAATCTGGCTGGAAAGAAGGACACTAGCAAGACCAACCAGACCACCAGTCATACCTGTTCCTCCATAACCTGGAGGGGGAAGGTAGGAGGGAGTGTAAGAACAAAGGCGAGATGAACAACTCACATGGAACATTAAATAAGAACGTAACTTCTTTATGTGAAGTTGTTCAATCTCGTCGTTTGTTCTTTACACGTGGGTAGCGTCCCAAGCACCCTAATCCTGGGCGGCTCACGGGAGTATATTCCTGAGAACGGTGGAACCAAAGGAAGCCCTGCCCCTGGAGACCCTGTCCACTTTGTAATGAGTGATAATCGTATGAGGTTTGGACCAAGTAGCAGCTGCACAAATGGTGTCCAAAGGTAGATGGGCTGTGTGGGCTAAAGACGTAGAAACAGCCCTGCTACAATGAGCTTTCACCTCACGTTCTAAAGGTTGTTTAGCTGAAGAATATACAAATTTTATACAATCAGAAATCCATTTGGGCACTGTAACTTTGGATACCGACAAACCTTTCTTATTGTCTGCATAGGAAACGAATAGTTGATCTGATTTCCTAAATTCTTTTGTTCAGTCCAAATAAAACCTCAATTGCCTGTGAACATCAAGCTTATGTAACATGTACTCCATTCTATTAGCATTATGTCTGAAAAAAGTAGAAAGGTCAATAGACTGGTTCAAGTTTGCCTCGGAGCAGACCTTAGGAAGAACGGTTGGATTTGTTCTTAAAGACACTCTGTTGGGGTAAAAGACTAGATATGGAGGCCTAATAGAAAGGGCTTGTAGTTCAGAAACTCTACGTGCCGAAGTAATAGCCACCAGGAAAATTGTCTTCCAAGAAAGGAACTTCAAAGGACAAGATGATGCAGACTCAAAAGGGGGAAGAATGAGTTGAGATAGCACCAAATTCAGATTCCAGGGAGGAACAGGATGTCTGATAGGTGGCCTAAGGTGATGAGTTCCTTTCAAAAAGGCTTTACATAACCTGTGGGACATAATGTTTGAACCACTGCATCCCACATGGAAGTTAGATATGGCAACCAACTGAATGCTTATCGTAGAAGCTGCTGCACCATCGTGAAAGAGCGAAGTCAAGAATTCCAGAATACTATGAATAGGGGCGACATAGAGATCAATACCATGCTGAGAAGCCCAATGAACAAATCGCCTCCATTGGCTGTTATAAAGTTTCCTGGTGGAGACTTTGAGAGAGGAAACTAAAATATGTTGAACTGCTGGAGACAAATCATGTGACCTGGCTAGGTTGGGAAGTGGAGCAGCAAAGCTGTCAGTTTGAGGGAGACAAGAGAGGGATGAAGAAGTCCTGACGAATGAGTCAGAAGGTCTGGCACTGGGTCCAGAACCCAAGGTTCTTCCACTTGGCATTGCTGTAGGAAGGGGAACCAAAATGGGGCTATTAAATAACAGTCCTTCCCAGGCTTTTGGCTTTCTGTAAGAATCTGGGACTCGGAAGGAATGGAGGGAAAGCATAGAGGAGACCTGAGGGCCAATCGTGTACAAGTGAGTCCCTTGGGCTGTCCCCCGGTGGAGGGTACAGGACAAAGTAGCTTCTGCATTTGGCATTCATTGGGGATGAAAAAGATCGCAGCAAGGCTGGCCCCATCTGTGGAATATCCTTTCTGCCACTCGTTCTTTGAGGGACCACTTGTGAGGCAACATAATGGCTCTGCTCAGTTTGTCCGCTATCACGTTGGATGACCCGGGTATGTGCGTTGCTATCAGAAAGCGTCTGGTGGATACAGCCCACTGCCAAACTCTCAGGACCTCTCGGCATAATGGATAAGACTTGGTTCCCCCTTGCTTGTTGATGTACCAGATTATCGACATGTTGTCTGTCTGTATTGCAATCGTCTCTCGAGGTATAGAGTCATGAAAGTGTTGCAATGCTAGAAACACTGCTCTCAACTCTAGGACATTGATGTGCAAATGAGATTCCATGTCTGACCAAGTGCGTTGGACAGTTCTTCCCTGAAACAGCCTCCCCCACCCTATCAGGGAAGCATCCGTGGTCACTGTGGCTATGGGAGGGGGAAGTACAAATGGGTGACCTACAGTAACTTGGTGGCTGTTCAACCACCAAAGAAGGTCCTTTTTGCAAGCATTTGTCAGAAGAATCTTGTGTGACATTGGAAGCTGTTGATAAGACCACTGTGTGAACAGTAACCATTGGAGTATCCTAGTGCATTCGTCCCAGAGGAACCGCTATGAGTGTAGCTGCCATGGTGCCTAACAGCTTCAGAACCTGGAATGCCGGAACTCTCCTTTCCGTTAACAAATGGGATACCCGACTTCGCAAAGATATTACTCTTTCTTGAGGCAATCTGACCAGGGAGGTGGTGGTGTCTAGATCTGCTCCTATAATTGAAATATGCTGTGACGGCAATAAAGCAGATTTTTTTGAAATTTAAGGTTATGCCCAACCTGGAACACAGGTTGATAGTGTTATCTCTGGTGCAAATTAGTTGATGCCTGGTGGTGGCGGTGAGGAGCCAGTCATCCAGATATGGAAACACCCAGAATCCTAACGCTTCAGGTGAGCCGTGACCACTGCCATACATTTGGTGAACACTCTCGGGGCTGTGGTGAGACCAAAGGGCAGAGCTCATAATTGGTAGCGACTGGCCCCCAGCCAGAAATGCAAGTGATCTCTGGATGGCCTTGCCATTTTGATGTGGTAGTATGCATTCTTGAGATCTATAGAGCACATCCAATTGCCCATTTCGAGAAACGAAAGTATCGATTGAAGCGGGACCATCCAGAACTTTTCCTTTTTGACAAAGGTATTTAGATTGCTGAGGTCTAAGATGGGTCTCCAGTCCCCTGTTTTCTTTGGAACTAAAAAGAACCTGGAGTAAGTTCCAGATCCTATCTGGTCCGCCTGGACTGGCTGGATGACTCTTTATTCTAGCAGCCTTTGAATTTCTATGACTGCTAGATTCCGCAGACTGGGTGAAACGTCTGGGATTCTTGTACGAATGGAAGGGGATTCTGAAAAGGGAATGATGTAACCTCTGTTAATTATGCTTTTTATCCAAGAATCTGATACAATTCCTAGCCAGGCATCTGGGTATAAAGCTAAGCGACCCCCGACTGCCTTCAGAGCAGGACGGCTGGGCCTCCTCTCAGGAGCACTGATAGGGCTTGCCAAGGAACTGCTCCCTGTCACCCTGGTTCTGCGGATCTCCTCTGCCTCCTGGGCGGCATCTACCATTATACCCCCCTCCTGCCCCTGAAGGGGGGTTCACTAAATGTGTTTTGGAAAGCTCCTTTGGAACCACATTTGTCCACCTTTCTGCCCTTTGGGGTATGGTCTAGTGGGGGTGGAAAAACAGACTCCTACAGCAGATAGAGTCTTTCCTTCCGGCTCACACCTAGTGAGTGTCTCCTTGACTTTAGGCCCAAACAAGGAAGAGCCATCAAATGCGGTATTAACAAAGGAAGACTTGAAGGCTTCCGCAAAGGAGCATACGCGCATCCAGGATCGTCTCCGCAGAGCTATCGCTGAACCTGCTGCCCGGCTCGATCCATCTGCTGCATAAGAAATGAGCCACATGGACGAGTTCACAATAGAATTAAGGGTGTTAAGCTGTGCCGTTACTTTCTCAGAAACAGCATCATCTGTTTTGCCCTGTAGAGTATCTCCAAGCTCTTTGAGGAGATCTCGTTGAAGATGGGTAAAGTGGGTTAAATAGATGAGCGATCTCACTGCAAATGTCGCAGAACTAAAGATGCATTTCCCGTATCGGTCCACAGTCCTAGAGTCTTTATTAGGAGGATGAACAGAAGAAGTTTCTGACATCTCTTTCTTGGTGGCCGCCACCACCACCATGGCATCAACAGGGGACTCCCTTCATAAGAAAAGACCTGTCTTGAGGGGAGGTGATAAATTTGTTGGGGCTCCGAGGGACCAGTTCCATGGAATCAGGAGATTCCCATGCCCTTCGAATGACCAAGTCCATTAATTTGTCAAAGGGCGGAGTAACCCAGGTGGTGGAAGGTTCAGAGTCAAAGGCCTTCAGGAGCACCAACTCATCCTCAGTAAGGGTAAGGAACTGCCAGTCACCCATCTGCCTTAATATTTCCAGGATGTCTGCAAAGGAGACATCCTCAGAGGAGGACCGTGGGGACCCTTCTGATCCCTCAAAGTCGGTGTCTGATGTTATGAATTCCTGAGGGGAATCCAAATGCCTCCTCTTGCACAGTCTCCTTCTGGGGACTTCATCAGTGGGGGCGTCTGGTGAAGTCTCAGTCAAGCAGGGGTCACCCAATGGGGCTACCGGAGACTCTGGGTCTCGACGCTTGGTGGGGACCTGTGGTGTAGAGACAGAACGTGGCCCATTAAGGGGAGGAAGAGGAAAGATCCGAAGAGGTAAGGGTTTCAGCAGACATGACTCTCCTCATGGCATCGAAGGCACCAGTTTCCCGACCCAAGGAGTCCGCCGGTTCCGAAGAAGATGGCAACCTCCCAGGGGCCGAGACCACAGGCTCCGAACCAGAGGATGGAACCGAGCTCATCTGCGCTGAAGCCCCGAGAGGGAGAGTTGGAACCGAAGCGTCGGTTTGACTCTCCCCCAGAACCAGCGAAAGAGTGTCGGCTCAGAGACTCTTCAATTGGAACCGAAGAAGTCAAAGTCGACGGGGCCGAGAGCACTGGAACAGGCCTTGGCTCTGAGGGTTCCACCACTATCAGATCCTCTCTTTCCGGCTCCGAAGGCTCAACTGGCCTTCAGAGGAGGCGCAGAAATCGTGGTGGTGGGGGGGGGTCGTAGGCTTCAAAGTCAGGTGGGTCAAAGCTGAAAGCAATCTGGCCAGGGCTGGGTTCACCAAAAGTCTCTGCACCACGCGGTCCACATCGATGTTGGAAAGGGTACCGGAAGAACGGGTCGAAGGAGCCGAAAAAGCCACCGACTTAAGGATTTGGGGACTTTAAAGCTTCCGACACCAACACTATGATTTGGTTCCGAGGTAAGGTTTCAGTGCACGGCTCCGAAGGCTGCAGAGCCGGCGACCGAGTCTTCACAGAGGTGCTCAGAAAAGAAGACTTGTGCTCCGATGACACTTTAGAAGACTTCGACCCCTTCGAGGACTTGGAGGTCTGGTCAGTCTTGTCTAATGCTTCTTGGAAATCTGGCTTCAACAACCCTCTATCCACCAATTTTCTTTGCCTTTCTAATAAAACCCTGCCACTGAAGGAATGTCAGATAGAGCAATCCTCTTGCAAATGTAGATTGCAAATGTAGTGGACCCAAGCAGTACACACAAGAAACGTGGTTATCGGTGATGGACATCTTCTGTCCACAGTCATACCTTTTAAATCCTGATTTTTGTTTCTCAGACATGATATAAAGAAAACACACACAAATTTCAGATCCCAATAAACAAAGTCGAAAAACCACTAAGAACTCCTTAGAAAGTTCAGATCCCTGAACTGCAAATGACTACAAGAATTATTTGATACAAAAAAAGTTCAAATACAACAATTCTATGAACAATGAGGGGATAGGGAATTAAATTTGACAGAGCCCTGTCAAGTAAATGCAACTCAAGAAAGGCTAAAGGCCTAGGGGTAACCGCTCCGAATTAGATACAAAAAAAGTTCAAATACAACAATTCTATGAACAATGAGGGGATAGGGAATTAAATTTAACAGAACCCTGTCAAGTAAATGTAACTCAAGAAAGGCTAAAGGCCGAGGAGCAACCGCTCCGAATTAGAAAGACAAAAATATAATATCCAGTTAACTCACTGAACAACAATTACAAGAAATATGAGAAGTCTCACAAATATCAGATCCCTGATAGTCTAAATAAGTAATTTTATATTCTTCTAAGAAGAAAAAAAATGGTTACTGGCCTGAGCTTCCTCCGAAGATCGTGCGATCTGTTGCAGCGGCAAACTAGATCTGGGGTTGGTAGGACAGCATCATGGGATAGGGACTGTGCCTCGAGCTACTCAAAGATCTTGAGCTTGGAAAGCGGCCTACTCGGAGCCGATGGATCAGCTCTGAACCCACATGCAAAGAACAAATGGCGAGATTGAACAACTTCACATTCAGTATTTCGAGTTCATAAAGTGGTGAAATTCAAAATCTCGAATGCAGGAGGTTTTGAATTAGCGGTTCTGGTTTTGTGATGTGTTCGTAGATTCAGGTAAGTGTTTATGTTTAAGGATGTTGGGTGGGGGTTGTAGTGTGCATTAGTGTATGTTGTTACTGTGATGTGTGTTTGTGCAAGAGAAATATAGTTTGTGTGGTGGTGTTTTGGGTGTGTGTGTATGCAGTGTGACCTTGGAGTTAGAATATTTAAGTAGGGGTGTGTGGGGGCACAGCCCCCAACCTGGGGCGTGCAGGAGGGCTTTCCCCTTGCATATAATAAGGGTAGGTGTGTATGCTTGTTTACTTGTGCGAGTATGTGTTATCATGGTGTTTGCAAGTGTTAGGTGTTTGAATTTCGCAGTTTTGCGGTTCCAGGATTTAGGACTTCGTGATTGTGTAGTTTCAGGTATTTGGATTTTCTACTTTATAAGCTCAAGATTCTGCAATTCAACATTTCAGAAGTTTGAGCTTATAAAGTGAATCCATATAAGTGTGTGTAATATATTATACACACACACACACACACACATATATATTACATACATAGCAGTGCAATGTGTTTTAATGCTTTAGGAAATGTCTTAAAATATGCTATTTATAAAGTTCTGAGGATGAAATAATTTTCCTTCCCAAACATTTCTTCATTCTGCCCTTAATATTTTCCATTTAACAGGATACTTTTGGCTTCCCTAAGTGAATTCTGTTGGGCCTCCTTGAAATCCCTCATATAGTCCTCTTTGTTCTCCTGTTTAATCTCTGAATGAAGTTCCCTACTGTTTGCTTAAACTACTCCACATCCAGCTGTGATAGGCAGGACTCTCAACTAAGATACAAAGTTACCTCTACCAGCTCCTGCTGAAAAGTTATTATCCTTGTAATACTCTCTCCAGTATCACTGCTATAAATCAGGATCTCTCCCCAATTCCAGGGGGTACGATCAGACAGCACAGCTGGGAGAGTCCTGATCTCAAAATTCAAGAAAGAAAAAATGATAACTAATCATTTCATCAAATATCTGCAGCCAGGCAGAATGAGTGCTCCTCCTGTGCACCTAATGTGTAACAAACATGCAGTAATAACTTCTTTCCAGACACAGCTGCTAATACATAAAGAACTATATATTGCAATTTGTACATTACAGAAACTATTACAACCACTAACACCTTAATCCTATGTGGCTTCTTCCAAGGAAAAGGCAGCTGTCTTAATTCAGAAGGAGGTGAACAAATAAACTGCACGCTACGAATAAGGTGCTGTATTTGCTTTCTGAATAATATACATGTGTGTATATTATTTACAAAGGTTGACTGTGTTTGTTGGTGCTTTTTGGAAAAAAGTATTCCCCCTTTGTTGTCTTTTATAGTGACGTTTTACACATTGTATTTTTCTTCTAGTGACTGATGATACTTTCTCCATATTTATTTTTATCTTCACTTGTTGATACTGGTACAGTAATACTGATTAATATATCTCTGCTTATACCTCTCTGATTGAATTCATTGAATTCTGCTTTAATGTATATTTTCTGTATATATTACTGTAATCAAACAAACTAGATTCCTGCTTTTATGTATATATTCTGTATATGTTACTGTATTTAGTATCTGTAACACTGTTTCTACTTCTGTACCAATTAATGTTTATATTTTTTCTGTATATCTGTTCTTGTTGGAGCTTTGCTCCCCATGCTTCCACTGAAAATGGGCTCTTTTAGGTCCAATGGACTTTCCCAGTAAACAAATGCAATAAATAAATAACAGCTAGATAATAGTGAGTATGTGTAAATGACTGGCAATAGTGTCTATGCTTGTACTGGCCTGTAAGTATGTGTGTGTTTCTATATATGTCTGTAGGTTTGCATGTGTGCAGTTACAGAACACCTTATCAAAAATTTTGGTTCATGATACATTAAAAAATAACATGGAAAGGGACTGTTCTTTCAACCCCACAACTCCCCTTGTATAACCAAATCAGAGGATGTATCAGTTAGGCTAAAGAGATTTAATACGTGGGAGTCTGTGTGTACTATGTAGAGGGTACTCAGAAAGGCTCATAACACTGCAGAGATGTGCTGCTACCTCGTTAGTACAATCATCATGCTATGGAGCCTAATGGAGCCCAATAAGAAGTGTTATTGCCATACTGCAGAATATCTCATCAAGCCAGCAAATCAATAATAGGACTTCAATGGAAAGACTATACTTTGATTTAGGCATGGTAAAAATAGGAAATCACTGAAAAGACTGTACTGCAATAGAGGTGTGGTGAAAAAACATAAGTCAAGATAAAACAAGTGGCAATGTATGCCCCTGCATACATTAAGCACCCACTGTACAATTCAGCAACATAGAGAAATGGGAAAAAGTAGTCTGGGTTTGGTAAAGTACCACAAGGGCATAACAGATTACTGCCCACTTGGGGGAAGGAAGCACAACATGACTGGTTACAATCCAACTCGGGAAGGCTCACCAAGGTATAAAACTGAGCTCTGGGGTGCGACAGGTATATATTACAGGTGACTGTTCCCTTAAGGCCACACTTTACGTTATGCACACATACTGCAAGGCATGCTACAAGGGAAACAATAGTTCCTGTACATAGATCAAGGCATGGGCACAGGAAGAGAAGGCAGCGAGAGGCACAGAATGTATACAGCAGTAATGGTAGTCAGTACAGTACTGCAAGATTTCAGGCAGTAGTAACATGCCTATTACTGCTGTCAGTATAGGAACAGTCAAAGTACAATAGTCTATTACTGTACTCTGACAATTTCTATCCTCTTCAACAGGATAGGAAAAATAAGTTATGTCTTATCATAACTTTCCATCTGTGTTGTAGATCTTTATTCATTCATTACTGTTAGGACTTCAGTTCAGTCCTCAGAACTGACACGGCCGTTACCAAGCTCCCGTCAGCCAAAAACTCTCAGCTAAGACCTACCCACAATGCCCCTCTCATAGTCTCTTCAGATCGAGTTTGCCCGCCATTATAGTATAGAAGTAATAATAGTGATAGTAAGAGGCTCTGTCTGAGCAGATACCTTAACTAATAAGGAAATCCTAAAGTCCCCCAGGAGTCCAGGCAGGGGGAAGGAGGGCGGGAAGTAATGAATGACTAAAGATCTACAACACAGATGGAACGTTATGGTAAGACATGAATAAAGATTTACAACATCAGATAAATAAGTCATTCCTTACTGTTAGGACCAAGGCCGTAGCGACTTGAGTCCTGGATGGCCCTAAGGAAGGACATTACTGAGCACCAAAGAACTAAATGATGCTCATCCCCTGGAAGCCAAATCCAATTTGTAATGAGTGATAAAAGGTATGAAGTCTTGCTCAAGTGGCTGCTGCGCAGATATCATCCATGGAGGCTCTGGAATGAAAAGCCACTGAAGTAGCCATCGATCTAGTAGAGTGAGCCTTTATTTTGGAAGGTAAGGACACTTTGTTTTGATGGTAGATGAAAGTAATGGCATTTCTGAGCCAAGAAGATAAAGTCATTTTGGAAACAGGCTTACCCATTCTGGGTCCTGCAAAGGCCACAAACAACTGATCCAACTGATCCGTTTTTCTGAAAGATTTAGTTTTGTCCAAGTAGAAACGAAGTTGCCTATGAACATCGAGGGTATGCAGAAGGTATTCCCCTCTATTTGAATGGTGGGAAAAGAAAACCGGTAGGTCAATAGATTAATTAATGGAAAAAACAGAAATGACCTTGGGCAAAAAGGAGGGGTCAGTATGTAGGGACACTCATTCCCTATGGAAAATCAAGTAAGGTCTCATGACACTCAGATACGCTTCTCGCTGAGGTAAGGGCTACTAGAAGTAGAGTTTTCCAAGACAAAAATTTTATCACAGGAATTAGATGGCTTGAAGGGAGGACCTGTGACTTGTTAATGACTGGAGCACCAAAGTCAAGTCTGATGGCGCTACAGGAGGCTTGACAGGAGGTTTAATATGCAATACTCCTTTCATGAAGGTTTTGAACAGTCGGTGTGACATAACAGATGACTTGTCAATTCCATTGTGAAAGTTTGCAATAGCTACTAAATGCACTGTAACTGTTGATGCTGAAGCTCCTGCGTGCAACAGGGTAGTGAGGTATTGTAGGATCTTCTGAAGAGGCATAGAAAAGGGGTCTACATTATGTTCTTTGGCCCATCTAGAGAACCTACTCCACTTACTGGAAAAACATTTTCTGGTGGAAGGTTTGTGCGAAGCCAGAAGGATCTCGCAAACAGGGGATGAAATATCAGGTAGCCTGGCAATCGTCGGAAGTGGAGAAACCAAGCTGTGAGCTTGAGGCTGTGGAGACTGGGGTGAATCAGCCCCTGAGGATGAGACAGCAGAGCTTGGGATTAATCCAGGATCCACGTGCTGTGAATCAAGTGAGGCCATAGGAAAGGGAACCAGACTTGACGGGGCCAATAAGGGGCAATGAGGATCACTCTGCTTCTCAACCTTTGAATTTGCTGAAGGAATTTTGGGATGAGGAGAAATGGGGGAAAGATACACAGTAGATCCGGGGGCCAACAGTGCATCAGAGCATCCCTCGGTGATTCCCTCTGAGGGAGGATCAGGGCAAAATAGCTTCTGCATTTGTTATTTAGGGGAGAAGCAAACAGGTCACAGCAAGGCCTTCCCCAACACTGGAAGATCTGATCCACTATTATAGGATTGAGGGACCACTCGTGAGGCATCTAAATGTTCCTGCTCAGATTGTGCACAATAAGATTGGAACTCCCGGGAATGTGCGCTACAATGAGAAAGTGGCTGGTAGCCATCGCCCAATGCCAAATTCTCATGGCCTCCCGACACAGGGGGTAAGACCTGGTTCCGCCTTGTTTGTTGATGTACCAGATGACTGACATGTTGACCGACTGAATTGCAATGGTCCAGGAAGGAAGGGATGTGTGGAACACTTGCAACACTAACAGAACTGCCCTCAATTCCAGACATTTATGTGCAAGTTGGCCTTCATGGGGGACCAGGTGCCTTGGACTGTCTTTCCCTGGAAATGCCCCCCCCTCCCACTCTAACAGGGAAGCATCCATGGTCACTGTGCCCTGGGTTGGGGAAAACAGAATGGCTGACACCAAAGATTTGATTCTGGCTTCGTCCACCAAAGCATTTGTTTCTTGCAAAGATTTGTAAGGTGTATCATGTGGTTCAGTGGGTGAGTTAAAATAGACCATTGTGATGAACGGAACCACTGCAATAGTCTCATGTGCAACCTCGCCAGTGGTACCAAGGTAATGCTTGCTGCCATAGAGCCCAATAGTTGTAGTACAAGGCGTGCTGGTACAGATGTCTGCAGGAGGAGGACTTGAATCTGGTTTCTTATTTTTGAAAGCCTGTGAGGAGGGAGGGAAGCTTGACAGGATGTCGTGTCAAAGATCGCTCCAATGATTTCCAGAGCTCTTGTTGGACATGTGATTTTTCCATGTTGATCGTGATACTTAGGCGAAGAGCAAGGCCTTGAGTGTAAGGCAGACTGAGAATGAGAAGATTCCTGGTTGTGGCGGTAAGGAGCCAATCGTCTAGATATACAAACACCTGGAATCTTTGTAGTCTGAGATGAGCTACTATGACTGCCATGCATTTGGTGAACACTCTGGGGGCTGTCGAGAGACTAAAGGGCAGTACTCTGAACTGATAATGACTGGCTCCCAACCAGAAGCAGAGAAATCTCCATGAGCATTTGTCCATCTTTATGTGGTAATATGCGCCCTGGAGGTCTACAGAGCACATGCAGTTGTCCTTCCCCAGAAAGGGGAGAATGGACTGTACTGTGACCATCTGGAATTTTTGAGCTTTGATGAATTTGTTTAGTAAACTGAGATCCAGGATTGGTCTCCAGTCCGCTGTCTTTTTTGGCACTAAAAAGAACCTCGAGTAAAGCCGGATCCTCTTTGGTCTGGTGGGACTAGTTGGAGACTCTTTTTCTTAGCAGCTTTTCGATTTCTAAGGCTGCAACCTCCCTCCAACTGGGTGGGACCATCAGGGATTTTTTTTACGGGTCCGGGAGTGAGGTAGAAAGGGATATGATAGCATCTGGATATTATCCTCTGCAACCACGCATCAGTTGTTATGAGTTGCCAGCCTGTAGGTGCAGGGAAAATAAAAATCTACCCCTGACTGCTTCCAGAGGAAAGCAATCAGGCACTGTTCAGGAGTGCTGGAAGGGTCTGCCAGAGAAGGAATCTCTAGCTAACTGGTTATGTGGACCCCCTCTGCCCTAAAAGGGGAATCTTCCAGATGAGTTGCCCCCTCTGCCCCGGGGGGATTGCTCATCACGAGTGTCACGAAAAGATCCTTGGGACTTCTTGAACCACAGTTTTCTTATCCTCTGATTCCGGGAGTAGGACCTCTGTGAGGTGGAAAAACATATGCCCACAGCAGACAAGGTCTTTCTGTCCTTCTCACTATGTGAAAGTGTGTCTCTTACTTTGGGATCAAAAAGGGAAGATTCGTCAACAGGCACGTTGACAAAGGAAGATTTAAAGGGATCCACGAAGTAACACGAACACATCCAAGTATGCCGTCTCATAACGATGCCCGATGCAACTGCTCAAGCTGCCCCCTTGGTAGTTTAAGAAATCAAGCGCATCGAGGAGTTCAAGATGAATTCCAAAATAGCTAGCTGAGAGGCAACAGTATCACACATCTCCTCAGGCCTTACCTCTTGCAAAGAGGCAAACATTTCTGAAATTAGGTCTCTTTGGAGGCGAGTAAAGTGTGCCAGATAAGTCAGTGACTGGATGGCAAAGGTCGCTGAAGCATAGGACTGCTTCCTCAGTCTGTCCATAGCCCAAGACTCCCTGTTCGGGGGATGAACAGCAGAACTATCTTCCGCCAGTTCCTTCTTGGTGGCCACCTCCACAACCATGGAATCAACTAGCAGTTGTTTGGCCCAACTGGGCTGGTCTTCTGGGGTGGACAAAATTTTATCTGGCTTCTGAGGGACAGGTTCTATGTTGTCCGGGGTCTTCAGGCACACTGCACAATAAGTTGAATGAGCTCATCTGCAGGTGGGGTCACCCAGGAGGTAGATGGCCAAGGCACAGAAAGCCTGCAAGAACACAGATTCCTCTGAAGAAGGTGGAAGGCTTCCAGTCTCCACTCTGCTTGAGGATCTTGAGAATGTCTCCAAATGAGACATCTTCTGGGGGAGACTGTGGGGACCCTTCTCCCTCATCACAATCGGTGTCTTCAGTGATGGATTCCTAAGGGGAATCAAGATGCTTCCTCTTGCAAAGTTTCTCCCAGGGTGGCTCCCCAGTGTGATCTTCTGAGGAGGACACCAGAGAAATGCTTCCCTTGAAGGGCAGGTCTTGCGGCTCCCATGCTCGAGGTTCCAGAGTAGGAAGGTGACACAGCCACAAGCTAGAGGTGGAGTTCTGGTTCCAATGCCAACGGTGTCAACTGCGAGCCTGTTGAAGCAAGGACCCTCTCCATCACCTGAAAAGCAGGCCCACCCAAGGAGCGATGGGAACCTGGAACCAAGAAGGAAGACCTCGGAACTGGGGTCACACCCCACCCTGAGGAGCTAGCCTCCAGGCGAGGACCGGCAGCTGCCAGGAGAGTCATGGCCGTAGATGGCGCCACAGAAAAAATCAGTGCCAAAGTAGGTGCCATGGTGCCAACAGCCCAATCATTGCTCCGAGTGTGCCCCAGTTCCAAAGGAGCCGTGGAGCCAAGAGTAAATCATTGCCGACAGTGAAGCCTCCGCTGTCGGTGCTGAGATAGTATGTACCGGGATGGGCCATCAGTACCGAAGCCTCCGAAATGTGGGTGGAGGTCAGAGGAGGATAGACAGGAGAATATGCTGTGAAAGCTCCTGCTCCAAGGGGGAGGGAAGACCTGGTCTTGGTAGTTAATCCTTTAGCTGACAGAAGCTGGTCCACAACCCTCACCACATCCTGTTCCGAAAGACTCCTGGTGGATCTGAAGGACGCTGCCAATGGGGAGCCTGGTCTCTCAAGAAATGGACTAAATTGTAGTCCCAAAAAGGGGTCATAAGAAGGAGAATATCTAGTTCTGGGAAGATTCTTGACCTTTGGAACTGTAGGAGTCATTACCAGAGGAGGTGTGTAAGACATCTGCCCCGTGGCCGGGGAAGATGCTGATGCAGGTACAGTACTTGAGGGCCAGACATCTGCACTGTGGCCGGGGAAGATGCTGATGCAGGTACAGTACTTGAGGGCCTGTGTCATAAACAAAGTCGGCACTGCCGGGGATGGTGCCAAGGTCGGTACAGTGGAAGCAGTCTGACAAAAATCAAAGGTGGCACCGAGGGAGAAGACAGGGACCCTGGTGCCAAAGTTGAAAGTGCCAATGGTGCAGAAGAAGCCCAGTGTCGACTCGGTTCCGAGGAGGACAGGGATGTCAGAACCGAAAGACTCCGTTTCTCCTTAGGTCTTTTAACATCTTTATGCTTAAGAGGTGGCGAGACCTCCATCCCAGAAAGAGCCTCCACAAAGGGTGATTTTAGCATGCCCTTAAGGATAAGTTTGTCCTTGCGTTCAGCCAATGTACGGTTGCTGAAGCTAGAACAAATGTCGCAAAAAACATTAAGGTGGTCAATGCCCAAACAGTAAACACACCGGGCGTAGCCATCAAAATTGGGCAACTTATGCCCATACTTATCACATTGTTTGAAACCAAGCTTGGCCTTATCTGCCATAATACACAATATAACCACACAACAAACTATATAACTAACAAGGTGGTACAGATAACAGGAAAGAGTACAAACAATGGTACTAAGAAATACCAAAAGGTAAGATAAGGGCCTACTAAGGCAAGGAGAGAGGTAGTAGTACCAACAATGGCACAAAAGAACTACCAAGGTAGTCGGTAGGGTTTAGTCAGGAAAGAACAAAGTAGAGATAGAAAATAACTTTAGAAGACAAAAAACTGTCTACAAAACACTAGAGAGTCGAGAAAATTACAAAAAAGCTAACATTTAGCTGAGAGGAGGCTGGGCACGTCTGACGAGAAATGCGGCAAACGAGATCTGAAGACACTATGACAGGGGCATTGTGGGTAGGTCTTAGCGGAGAGTTTTTGGCTGGAGCGAGCTTGGTAACAGCCGTCTTAGTTCCAAGGACAGAACTGAAGTCCTAACAGTAAGGAATGAATAAAGATTTACATCATCAGACGGAATTTTCACAGTACAATTGCAGACAGGTATATGACCAAGAAATGGAGGCTTCCTATTAGATGACCGAAGACGCATTCTTTCGAATGCTTCTTCGTCGAACTTGAAAAGATGAAACTTCAAAATAACAAAGCTGCATATAAGCAAATTCTTTCCCCTGTGAAAGAAATCGCTTGCCTGCATCTGTTACTTTGCCATTTTCATCACTGTAGTGCGATCTTGGAGTTGGTATATTTAAGTTGGGGGTGTGGGGTGAAGCCCCCCCCCCCCTCACTTTATGTTATGTTTTAAGTGTGCCTCACTTTATGTTATGTTTTAAGTGTGTTTTTTTTTTTTTTTGAACAGCGATTTTTTTCCCCTTGGAAAAAAAATCGCTGTTCTAAACGTTCGAGTTTGTAAGCTTTCGCTTACATGGTGTCGATAAATCATTGTTCGCTTTTCTAAATGTTCGATTATTTAATATAGACCTGAAATGGAGGTAGGGGGACAGTGCTGAGACATAAGGCTCTGCAAAAGACACTCATGCACACATACACCATGTACAACCCACAGGTGGAAATGCCTTGTCATGTGGCCAAGAGAATGGCAAAGACTAGAAAAGTTTACCACCCAGAAATGACTGGTGTTACTAGTGGCCCTGTGCATACAGGTCATGAGCATACCTGAAAAACATAAATCCAACAAGCTTTCTGGGAACAGGTGTGACAGGAAGTAGTTCAGAATGTCAATATTGTGGGCAGCCATAACAGAGGAACAGTACAGGTGCACTGTAGGGTCAACAACATGATACTGCAAGCAAGACCAAGGCACAAGACATTAACAGTTATAGGTCAACCACAGCAGGTGGATCACAAATGCGGAAGCACCTCACATAGCTGAAAGCATTCCTGATAATCCTATTTGGGGTGGGGGAGTGAGTAAAACCGCATACTTGGTGGCGGCTTGGGTGTGGGACCTGGTCTTGTGTTGATTGCCCAGGTCTCTGTAAAGATGCACCATGTTAGAAATAATGTGTATATTTCAGATTGCACACTAAGCTGTATGTGAGAAGAGATTATTTTAACCAGACCATATATTCATACAGGTTCTCCAAAAACTTCAGTGCTGCAGCTGCTACAACCAGCACCATAAAATATGTACGTGCTCACATGCCATTCTGATAAGTCAGCTGTACTAGCATGTGTGCCATATACTGGAGGAAAGAGGCATATGCTCTAGCACTGATATAGGTATAACTGAGAAAACACCAAGGAGAACAAAGAAGGACAGTATTTAAATGTTTAATTTATATTTTGTATTTATTCTGAAGAAGACCATTTAGGTTGAAAGTGCTTATCATTAAGACAATTCTTCCATTGTTCTACGTAGTGTTTTTTCAGTTATTTTTAGAGTTTCACTACCCATCATTCCTTTATCTGTTTTTACTGCTACAGATAGGTTAACTTTACGATTTCACAGGAGAGATGGTGACCATCCCACGTGGCCAGAGTAAGGAAATACAATCACAACAGTACATGTAGGATGACCTGCATTGTCTACAGAGTGACATGAAATATACGGACCGGGTTAAACATGCACACCAATGGCAATGGTAGCCCAAACAGCATTAACTGGAGCATCCCTGAAATTTCTAACAAATGTCCACTGTTGTCATGCAAGGGTCAGAATGCAGAGTGGATAATCATAAGTAGGGCTTCCAAACACTGTTCCACAAACTGCATCACTAACATCCCTAGCTATGAGAGCCACCACTCCAAGGTCTGGCCAATATCATGGTTTTGGCAAACACTCATTTGGCTCCACTGAAGGGAGACCTCAGTGAGCTGGTCACTCTGGTTCTTGCTGTTCTACCCTATCTATATTTGCTGTTGGCCATAGGAATGCCATAACTAGCAAAAGGAATCCTCAAGGTCAAAAGATACTGTCCATATTGCCTGCCAACATGGGCAGCATCAGGTTGTTACATCCACTCTCAAAGAGCTACACTATCCCTTGCAAAAAAGTATCTAGTTCTGACACTGCAGAACCACAAAGTACACCAAGCCAATATTTACAACATGGAAGCTACACCCTGACACTCCTCCCAGTCTGCTATCTACCTAAGCAACCACTACATTCACCTCCGGTGATCCTTAAATCTATGACAGCACTGTTGTCATCTGTCACTGTAATCACCCACTTGTACAAATGATAACTGTGTCCTGCCCACCCATCTAGCCTATGTGAGTAAGATAATGTCAGATGCAGCATAGCACAGCTATTGGATACAAAGTAAATCATAGTCTAGGTGCATTAATACCTGTATCAGTTTTAATCTTTGCTGCCCCATGATGGCCCATACTAGTGGACCAGATGACAACTCTTTGCCAGTGCTGCAATGTATTGCACCTGCTTCTGCCTCACATAGAGTGCCACAGTAGCCAGTTCCTCAGACAGCTTTGCACCTGGCACCTACTCCACTGTTGCAACAAATGTATCAAGAAGTACTATGATGCTTCCAAGGTGTAGCCATTTCCCTACAACATTACTATGCAACACACTAAGAACTACTGCAGGTCTCAGGTGAATACACCAGTGTGCCACCAGATGTATCCAAACAGCAGAATCATTCTTTCAGGAGTCCTAACACTAGTTTGATAGCATTCCACATCTGCTGGGAAAGAAAGTCATACCCAGTAAAACAGTCAATCCCACAGCATAAACCACTGGCTGCCACAATAAGCTGCAAGCAGTGGTCAGACAAGGTGCAAGACTAGGCTGAAGATCTAGAAGATGACTGCAGAGAATGCAAGAATAACTCGGAGCTCTAACACCACAGGAAGAAGAGGAAATAGGTGGAGCTGAAGAATAATGGCAGCTCATCAAAACAGCATTTGTGAGAACTATAGAACAGATATGTGGCTGAACCAGGTTTGGAAATAAGGCTCAAGAGGAAAGCTGGAGGTAGAATGCAGACATTCTTGATGTCATCAAAAGAAAGAAGGAATGCAGGAAAAAGTGGGAGACAGAAGAGTCAGACCAAGCAAAGAAAAAATACTAATTGACTAACAAACAGACCAAGGCAGCATTTGCAATGGGAAAGAACAAGGCACCAGAAAAACTCTACCAGTTTCTGGAAAGTGACTTGGTAGATGGCACAAAGAAACTCTAGAAGGATGCAAGGCAAAGACAGAAAGATAAGGGAAGCCAGCAACAACCTGCTCGCCAGTCCACAGGACATCAACAACAAAAGGAAACCTGGAGACCAAATCCAAATTTGTAATGCATGATAAAAGTATGAGGCGAGGCCCATGTTGCTGCTGCACAAATGTCATGCATGGAAGCCCTAGCATGGAAAGCCACAGAAGTTGCCACTGATCTTGTGGAATGTGCTTTGATCTTGGATGGGACTGAGAATGTGGTAGTATGATACACAAAGGAAATGCAATCTCTCAACCATTTAGATAAGGTAACTTTGGATAGTGATTTTCCCATTTTCAGACCAGAACAGGATATAAACAGTTGGTCAGATTTCCATATGGATTTCATTCTGTCAAGGTAAAAACTTAGTTGTCTGTGAAGATTGAGCAAATGCAAGGTATACTTGCCCTTATTAGAGTAGTTTGGGAAGAAGACTGGTAGCTCAATTGTTTGGTTAATAGATCAGAAATAACCTTAGGCAAAAAGAAGGGATTAGTCTGAAGTGATACTCTGTCCCTATGGAAGATCAGGTAGGGATGTTTTGTACATAAAGCTTGCAATTCTGAGATTCGTCTCACTGAAGTAATAGCCACCAACAAAGTTTTCCACGACAAGAATTTTAAGTCACAGTCGGCCGCAGGTTCAAATGGGGAGCTGGTTAAGATTTGGAGTACCAGGGTCTCCCATGGCTCAATTGGTTGTTTAAAAGGTAGCCTGATATGTACAACACCCTTTAAAAAGGTTTTACAGAGCCGGTGAGAGATGGAGGAGGAGACTTCAACCTCGTTATGGAGATTGGAGACTGCTGAAAGGTGGACTCGAATGGAAGAGGCTGCAGCTCCAGATTCAATGAGAGTTGATAGATAGTCCAAAATTATTGGTATTGGTGCTGAGAAAGGATCAGTTCCCTTTATATGAGACCAATAAATGAAACATTTCCATTTACTGAGGTAAAGTTTCCTGGTGGATGGTTTATGAGAAGCTAGAAGAATGTGACGGACCGGAGAGGATAGGTTGCTTTGCCTGGCAATCAACAGAAGTGGAGAAACCAAGCGGTCAGCTTGAGACTTGATGTATTCAGACGCGTCAAACCCTGTGGATGTGACAGCAATTCCAGAGTTGGATCCAGGAGCCAGGGTTGATGTACTAAGTGAGGCCATAGGAAGGGAAACCAAATTCGATGCCAGAAGGGTGAAATTAGGATTACTCTGCTTCTCAACCGAAGAGCCTTCTTTAAGAATTGTGGGATCAGAAGAAGGGGAGGATAAGCATAAAAAAGTCCCGTGGGCCAATCATGTAAAACAGGATCCCTCAGGGACTCCCCCTGTGGGGAAATTAGGGCAAAGTAGCTGCTGCATTTGTGATTTAAGGGGGGTGCAAATAGATCGCAGCAAGGCTGAACCCCAGCAGCTGAAAATCTTCACCACTATGACACAGTTGAGGGACCACTCATTAGGCAGGACAATGCATCTCCTCAACTTGTCTGCAATTACAGTGGAATCCCTGGGAATGTGAGTTGCGATCAGAAAGCGGTCAGAAGCTATCGCTCATTACCAAATTCTCATGGCTTCTCAGCATAATGAGTAGGACCTGATTCTGCCTTGTTGCTGTACCAGACTACTGACATATTGTCAGCCTGGATAGCAATTATTCCAGAAGGGAGAACAGAATGAAATGCTTGCAATGCTAGAAACACTGCCCTAAGTTATAGAACACTGATATGCAAATTGGCCTCCATGGATGACCAAGTGCCTTGGACCGTCTTTCCCTGAAAGTGCCCCACCCAATCAGGGAGGCATTCATGGTCACTATGGCCCTGGGCTGGGAAGAGGAAAAGGGTCAGCTCCAAAGAATTTGTTCTGGCCTCATCCACTAAATTATGTCTTGCTTGCATCGGTTGGTTATCCTAATCTGGAATGAAATGGGTAGTTCTAAGGGGGATCACTGTGTTCCTCATGTGTAATCTTGCCAATGGAACCATCATAATGGATGCCGCCATGGACCCTAATAGCTGGAGAATAGCTCGGGCCGGTACTTTGTTTTGGTTGAGTATCACTTGGTGCTGCAATCTGAGTCTCTGTAGCCTGTGAAAGGAAAGGTAGACAAGACAAGACTGGGTATCGAACTCTG